>NC_085865.1:31076221-31108721 GCF_034702125.1 Engraulis encrasicolus | reverse complement strand
CTCTCACTCTCACTCACTCTCTCTCTCTCACTCTCACTCTCACTCACTCTCTCTCTCTCTCTATCTCTCTCTCTCTCTGTCTGCTTGCACATATATGAAGTCCTAAAGGTATAATAGCCTACCTTTATTGCTATAACCTCGTTTGATGCTGTATTTAAGGGTTGCTGAGAACGGGTCCATCCGTATGGAGAGCCGTTGGTTAAAGAGAGAGAGAGAGAGAGAGAGAGAGAGAGAGAGAGAGAGAGAGAGAGAGAGAGAGAGAGAGAGAGAGAGAGAGAGAGAGAGAGAGAGAGAGAGAGAGAGAGAGAGAGAGAGAAAGAAAGCTGGCAGTAGCACAGCTGATTGGCACCTACAGGGGAAGGAATCAGCAGGGTTTTGATGTACTTGCTCTCTCTCTCCCGCTTTCTTACTTTCTTATATTTATAGTCAGTCTGTCTGTCCATCTCCCTCTTTTTTTCCTCTCTCTCACTCTCATTCTGTCTGTCTGTCTGTCTGGGGTCTGGAGTGGATATGTGGGGTACTACTGTAAATATGTGCCTAATCACAAAAGGAGTCACGTTTCATCAAACTGTCCTCTCTCTCTATCTCTCTCTCTCTCTCTCTCTCTCTCACACACACACACACTCTCTAGCTCTCTCTCTCTCTCTCTCTCTCTCTCTCTCTCTCTCTCTCTCTCTCTCTCTCGCACACACACACACACACACACACACACACACACACACACACACACACACACACACACACACACACACACACACACACACACACACACACACACACACACACACACACACACACACACACACCAGCTTTCTCTCTCCGTGTCTCTGT
Source organism: Engraulis encrasicolus (assembly GCF_034702125.1). NCBI lineage: Eukaryota > Metazoa > Chordata > Actinopteri > Clupeiformes > Engraulidae > Engraulis > Engraulis encrasicolus. The sequence goes on along the minus strand of NC_085865.1, from coordinate 31,107,890 downwards.
GATTGTATGTGATGTATATACCGTACTTACACAGACTGTGAGGATGGATATTGTATGTGTAAAAGTCAATCTGCATAGTAACTCCACAGAGACAACATCCTGAAAAACTTCATGTGTCCTGAAAAACATTATATTTAACCATTAATTGTTATGCTTTATTGCTCTGACTTGGCCAAGTAATGCACTACAAATCAACTACACTGTATGGAAAAGCCTCTCTGCTCAATGTCTCTGATGAGGGAGTAAGGGGAGGCTGTGGAGTGTCACTAATCTCAGTGGCAGGAAATAATAAATAAATAAAAACATGTTATGGATAACATACTGTTACTACTAGTAACACATATATAACTGTTCTCTTTGCAGTTCCTTCACTAATCAAATTCAAGTTCAAGTTCAAGTTTATTATAGCCAAATCAACAGTATAACATACAGTTGCTAGGAATGTGTTTTGGTTTGCTCGCAAATTTAACAACACAATACACATAGCTAAGACAAAAGACAAGAAAACAAGAGGGGCCATAAAGGTACCAAGGATACCGCATGTTGGGAAAACAGTGAAAAGAGCACTCCAAGGTGGTTGATTGAAGCTGTGTGTGTTTTCACTAATTGTTGTGTTGGTGTGTGTGCCCACAAGGCTTTCAGTTGATGTTTCACTCTGTCTCAATTACGGGAAACTGGATAAACCAAACTTTGTGTGTAAAGAGAAACACATAGAGTATACAGCCATACACACACATACACAAGCGTGCATGCGCACACGCACACACACATACACACACACACACACAGACACAGACACACAGACACAAGCGTGCATGCGCACACGCACACACACATATACACACACATACACACATACACACACGCACACACACACACACACGCACACACACACACACACACACACACAGACACAGACACACGGCTGGTGGGTGTGCATGAGCATGCCTGCGATGTGGCGATTAGCCAGGAGGAAATGCAGTTAGAGTGAGAGTCAGTAAGTGGGACGACAGTAAACGCTAAATTAAATCATCACTTAACCGTCTGTCCACCACACAACCACCACAATCCACTACCAGCAAGTGGTTGAGTCTGTGTGTGTGTGTGTATTTATAGGTGTACGTATGTTTACATGTAGGGGTGTGTGTGTGTGTGTGTGTGTGTGTGTGTGTGTGTGTGTGTGTGTGTGTGTGTGTGTGTGTGTCTGTGTGTGTGTGTGTGTGTGTTGTGACTATGCACGTGTGTGTGCATGTGTGTGTGTATATGTGTGTGTGTGTGTGTGTGTGTGTGTGTGTGTGTGTGTGCGTATGTGTGTGTTTGTGTGTGTGTGTGTGTAGAGTGAGTGTATGCTTGTGTATATATGTGTGTGCATGTTTGTGTCTGTATGTAAGCGTAGTGTGTGTTTGCCCACATGCTCTCCATGCCATTGCGGGTGTTGGTTTGTGCATGTTGGGACATCGCACGGGCGGCTTTTGCTCGCTTAAAAGTCCAGGCATGTTGGTGTCCCATGCAATTCACCTTTTTGTTCAGCGAATGTTTGATACACAATGTCATCACCACTTAAGGAGTGATTAAATTAGCTGTGCCAACCACACAGGCGCACGGACAAAAATGCATGTGCTGGCTTTCAAAGGAACACATATACACTACAAAGACACACACACAGGCACAGACATGCACACACACACACACACACACACACACACACACACACACACACACACACACACACACACACACACACACACACACACACACACACACACACACACACACACACACAGAGACACACAGAGACACACAGGCACACAGGCACAGACATGCACACGTACGTGCGCACACGCCCGCACGTACACATACACAAACACAAACACACAAAAGCATGAGGTGGAATCAAATCAGCCTCTATTAAATAGTCTCTATTAGATAACTGTTAGCATTTTCCTGCACTCATCTCTATTGCTGTACAGCATTGGCTTTTGTTCAGAGATATGACTTCAGAGAGATGGGATGCTTTGCTGTGCTTGCAAGAGTGACCCACAGAAAAGCTGAGAATAGGGAACCTCTGGAGATTATCACATCCAAGGTGTGTGTGTGTGTGTGTGTGTGTGTGTGTGTGTGTGTGTGTGTGTGTGTGTGTGTGTGTGTGTGTGTGTGTGTGTGTGTGTGTGTGTGTGTGTGTGTGTGTGTGTGTCTGTGTGTGTGTGTGTGTGTGTGTGTGTGTGTGTGTGTGTGAGAGAGAGAGAGAGAGAGAGAGAGAGAGAGAGAGAGAGAGAGAGAGAGAGAAGAGAGAGAGAGAGGGAGAGAGAGAGAGAGAGAGAGAGAGAGAGAGAGAGAGAGAGAGAGAGACAGGGAGGGAGAGAGAGAGACAGGGAGGGAGAGAGAGCAGTATGCGTCTGTATAGTATGTGTACGTGCCTTGACTGGGTTTTGTTCATCCACTCTTGTTTTGTATGTACACTGCATCCAGTCATGGGACAGGAGGTGCCAATAGAAACAGCCATTTTACCCTTGCCTGTCCTTGGAAGTAAACCAGGCGGAAGCCTGACTTTATCACTTGCTAATAAACATGTCATAACCGCGGCATAAAGATGTCACGGCCAATACAATACAGTCACCAGTCATCGTTATCTTTTAATGCCAAGCAATATCAATAATATCCTCCCATTCCCAGTAATTGATCTTTCAAATCAGTATATTGGGTGTTATAACATCACGTACGACATACTCATAACATGTCATCAATACTATAACTGTTATTGATAGAACCGCTGCTCTGCTGCTGTAGGCCTACATGATGTGAAGTACTCATAGCCTCTTAGTGCAGACAGTTCCAGCAGTGGGCCATATCACTGCTCCCTCAAAAAAATGAATTTTATCATAACAACATTGCTATGGCATTCCCGGGAAACGTACGTAAGTGACAGACTTTGTGATTAACTACTTTGGAAACAGCACAGTAATTGATTCTCTCTACTAAGAGGTTTTAAACGGTGTATTTGTGTTTATGGGTAGGCATTGTAGACGTGTACATGTGTCCATTGCTGATTGCTCACTTTAATTCCGAATAAACTCCAATAAATTCCAAATGCTGGAATTATGACATGGGATTATGGAATTATGGAATGGGAAGTGTTTACATGGTGTTTTAAAAAAAAAAGAAATTAAGTTTTACTTTGAACTAAATTGAGATAATTCAGGGTTAAAAGTCCTATGTAGCCGAGGCCATTGATCAGTCATTAAAGTAATAGGTGAGGTAGGTATGAAGCCAGGAGTGAGGTATGAAGCCAGGAGTGGTATCTTGGTGGTATAAGTATGTCTTCTGCTGTTGTAAGATTGGATACTACAGTATGAGATATTTGGGCAGCATGTGTGAACTAGCTCTCTCAGATCTCTGACACCCGCTCTGATGGACTCTTTTACACTCCCTTTGGTTCACGGTGCAATAGCAAAGCTACAGACACGGAATAAGCAATAGGCCTACATTCACCTTCAATACATTTCTGCAAAAGCAAAGTAACAAAGATACCATTCAAATTCTGCATCGCTTTTGTCCATTTTCATATACAGTATATTTTTCAGATAGTATTGAAAAGTGAATAGCTTTTACCACATGTAACACCACAAAAGCCTGCACGTTGTGTGTGTGTTTGCATGTGTTTGCGCGCGCGCGTGCGTGTTTGCGTGTGCATGCATGCGTGTGTGTGTTTGTGCGTGCTAGCATCCATGACCACGAGGATATGTGTGAATACTGCAGGCAGATGAACTTGGATGGATACTGTGAAAGGACATCCATTCAGCCTGTTGTTGTTACACCACAATAGGACCAAAGACGAATACCACACTACACGATAATAAACCTCAGATGACGCCATCATCTTAATCGGAATCCTCTTAGCTCAACATGTTTGCAGTAATTAAGCAAATTGCCCCCCCATGAATATCAAGTTCTTATCGGATGTCTTGAAATTTATTGTCGGTGCACGGGTCAATGTTTTTATTCATGCCCACGCGGGAATCTTTTTCCTCTTCAGTCTCGACAAGGTTAGACGGGCCGATGGAAACAGACTCTTCTTCATTTCGTATACGCCGCTCCTTCATTAAAAGACGACGCTATGCATAATTCATCTATGACTCAACTCTTACCATAAACAATGGCACAGAGCTAACGTGGCGCCATTTGCATGAAGAGCCAGCCAGGTCATTGTGTATGCACATCCTTAAGTGTGTGGCATATCGCAGATACCATTGGTCTCGCCTTTTCTTTTGCAGTTGTTGTTGCTGCTATGTAAACTTGTCCTCATGTTCCCTCAATTCCTTTCTTCATACTTACAGCGACATTCCACCATTTTTGCTCATTTCTCCCCTCACCTCGTTAAATAATTCCTGTTCTCCTTTCTTTTGTACTTCCAAATATTAGTTGACTCTTGTGATATTACACCTAGTTTCATGTCAGCATGTTATTGAAGCAAATGGGTCAAGTTAGCATAACATGCTAGCTTGGAGGTAGGCCTACATGGTTGCCTCACCAGAGTCACAGAATGACTGAAAGAGCAGGAGAAAAGGCAAAACTCAATTATTTAACTCAAGGGAGATTAGCGTGTTAAGTGGAATGTTGCTTAAAATAATGTGCTGTAGCATAGCTTTGCAGGTCTCTTCCAGTCTTTCAACGCTCTACACTCACCCTTACACGATGTAGGGAGTCCTGCCTTTCTCTCCTGCTCTTGCTTTCAACTTGCCCTCGTTTTCCCTCTTTTCTGTGTATCAGAAATTCCCTTTCTTCACCTGTAGCATTTCACTGCCGATGCCCATCAAGGCCTATTCACCCTTTGCTGAAAACACTCAGCTACATCATAACAACATCGCTATGACAATTCAGAGTCTCAATTAACCAATTAAAACTTGGACATTACCATTTTGGTGACCATGAGGTTATAACGGAGGCTTTACTCTAAGGTGTTAAGTGTGTCAAACATACTGTGGATCTGGCTTTCTCTCAACTCCTACGGTTCCGAATATGCAAAATATGATAAGGGTATCACAACTAGACCACCTTTACAGGTACTCGCCAATGCACCATCTGTGAGCCAGTGGCATTACTCTCTCTGTCTCCTTCTCTCAAGGTATTGTCAGGTCTCTGCAAGTGGATACGAGCAGGTTGTCACCCCCTTCACTGGTGTTTCGATGATTTATATTAAGACCATGACACCTAAAAGGAGGGTATCGATGACAGATCCACCGCCCTGGATCCACCCCGACTGAATGTCACCCAACACTGTATTACCTCTGTTCTGTTTGCTATTAAATTTGTTTCTTCATCTCTCTCTTCCATCTTCCTTTCTTCTTCTCTCTCCTCCTCTCATCCCTTAATCATTCCTATGATTCACAGCGCCACAGCCCTTTTGGCCATGGTGTGCTGTCCCAGAGCACAAAGCGGCCATTCAAATTTGCTTTAATGTGAAGGCATGGATGATCTCAATGAGTAATGGGGATCACTGGGCCAGCACTCATCAGAGCGAGTGAGAGGGAAAGAGAGAGAGAAAGATATGAGTGGATGAGAGAGAGAGTGATTAAGTGATTATGATGATGAGAGAAGCATATCCAACTGAGAGGACACTGCCAGGGGGCCTTTGTGCGTTAACAGGTGAATCATTTGTCTTTCGTGTCATGTCTCAAGCAATTTCTTTATTCTAATTCAAGGATGGAGATTATTTATATTCTAATTCAAAGTCAGAGTGGATTAGGTCAGATATCTCACCTTTGAACTCATATCAGGCTTTTGGATAACGACTTCTTGGACTCGCTCAGTCTTTCTTTCTCAACTTGTTTTCCTTTCTTTTCTTCCTTCTTTTTTCTCTTCTATTGTGAGTAGACTATTTGTGACCATGCATTCATGTGTGCGTGTGTGTTTGTGTGTGTGAGTATTCGTTTGTGTTCGTGCGAGTCTTACCTTGTGTGAAGCTGCGGTTGAATTCTGAAGTGTGCTCATCATGTCAGTGTCATCCCTGTTTGCTATCGCCAGGCTACAGTTTGTTGTGTGTCCTCGATTTTGACACTTTGGCAGTTTGTAGAGATGAAGCTAATTGCGCTAATGAATTTTGATTAGCCCAAATAAGTGTACCTTTCTCATTTTTGCTACGTAATTGCCTAGTGAGCCGATTGTTCATTTAGTCTAATTGGCCTTGTGATGCCTTTCTGAGCTCGCCGCGGCTCTCCTGTCACATCATTTTGCATCATTTGGGAAAATTGATTTCGTAAATAGGACTAATCAATGTTGTGCGTGTGTCGAGTGCTTGATTCCGAGAGCCAACTCTTTTGCTTGCAGAGCTGTGTTGCCACTGCCACTGCATGTCCACGTGACTGACTTCAGATATGTTCTGAATGTGTGAGAGTGTGAGAAAATGTTTGTTCCAAGTTTGTGTGTGTGTGTGTGTGTGTGTGTGTGTGTGTGTGTGTGTGTGTGTGTGTGTGTGTGTGTGTGTGTGTGTGTGTGTGTGTACAGTGCTATCGTACTATCCAGAACTTTTTTCTTTTAGATAGTACTTTGTAGGAGTCGAAGTATTATATAAACACAAGTGTCTTCCATTTTAGTTAGTCTGACTTTTACCACCACAAGTTTTGCAAGGAGTGAAACACGGAACTCACATATTGTGTAACCCTTCAGTGATGACACAGATTATGTGTGGCATGTTGTTTTGTATTCTATCTGCTGAATCCAGGTTGCGCATTACTGGTTGTATGTGTAGATATGTGTGGAGCAGTGTTGCCAGAATTGGGATACTAGAATGAGCGTCTGCGGGTAAAAATGGGAAAAATTGTCCATTTGCCGTTTTTTCCAGCTGTTTTGGGTCCATGGAAGTCTATGTAATTTGTTGAATTTGGACGGAATTTAGCGCATTTTGGCGGGTTTTGAGAACCTTTTGGGCGGGATTTGATCAGACACATCTGGCAACACTGGTGTGGAGGTCTTCAGTATGGGAATGGGGACCATGAAAGTCTGGCAGTGTGGCACATATGTCTTTGTAATCTTTCCCTGAGGTGTTCTAGTTGTCAAGCTGGCATGGGTCACGCTGTGCGATCTGTGTGTGTGTGTGTGTGTGCGTGCGTGCGTGTGTGCGTGTGCGTGTGCATGTATTTGTGTGTGTGTGTGGCCTTATGCCTTCTTAATGTTATAGCTACATGGATCATGCTACACGTGTGTGTATGTGTGTGTGTGTGTGTGTCTGTTTGTCTGTGTGTGTGTGCATGCATGTGTGTATGTGTGTGTGTGTGGCCTTATGCCTTCTTACAGCAATGTTATGTCTACATGCATCATGCTACACGTAGGTGTGTGTGCGTGCGTGTGTGCGTGCGCGTGTGTGTGCGTGTGTGTGCATGAGTGTGTGTGTGTGTTATTTCACTGCCATCACCATGCCCTTGCACCTCTTCTGCACTCTACCACTTCTGCCCCCGTCGCCCTGCTGCCTATAGCGGTCATTAGATAGGCGGCTAATGACACCCAAGACCACCGAGGTCGCTCACTGACAAAAGGTCACGGATAAAGCCCTGTATGATGACTCCTTTGACGACTCCTTTTCGTCTGTGAGGCACACTGCCCCTGTCTCTATGGACTTATTTTGCAGAATTATGGGGTTTATATCTGTGAAGGTCTCTATGTGCTGTTATTTGGGCTTTTCATTTGGGCCTGGGAGACAGCAGGGAGAGAGGCATGAGTAGGGAGATGTGCGTGCTGATGGACGGACTGAGGGACAGCTGGCTGGGCAGATAGACAGATGGATGGATGGATGGATGGATGGATGGATGGATGGATGGATGGATGGATGGATGGATGGATGGATGGATGGATGGATGGATAGATGGATAGAAAGACAGACAGACAGACAGTAAGACATACGTAGACTGACAGATAGACAGGTGGACTGATGTATTGATTGGCTGATAGATAGATAGACCAATTGATTGATTGTTTGATTGATTGATTGTTGATTGATTGATACAGTTTATTGATCCTGATCAGCTTGCTGTTCATACCATCAATACACTGTTAATAAAGGGTGGTCTCTGAAGACAATGGAGCAGGGCAAACAAACTGCAACACGACAAACCATGTTCTTTTTTTTTTTTTTCAGATTTATGTTGAAAGTGGCATCATGCAGTATCTGCACAGTGCACCATTTTGGCCCACTATTACACCAATTAATTCTTGGCCCTTTGCCGTGAACAGCCCCGGACACCCCTGGCCTATAGGCGTTGTCTGCAAAGGGCTGAGGGGAGGAAAGTTAAACCGTGGAGTTGCAGGGAACTCTTGCTTAGTCTTGCAGAATTACTACACAAAGTGCAGTTGGACACTTTTGGTTTTAAAAATGATACCCCTCAGGTGAATTTAAATGGAAAGTTGCAAGTGGTTATGCCAAAGTGAACTGGTGAGCTAGCAGACCAGAGTATGGTGACGTTTACAGTCCTCCAAGTTCTTTCCCAATGTTTATTTACTAATTATAACTTGCTTCCCTTCAATTACAGAAAGGTGTTCGGCATAAACAAGGCACAAAAGACCCCCTGAGCTCTGATAAACCTTAAAGGAGAAGACAGAAGAGGGAATACAGTTGTCAATTACAGTTGTGAATTTCCCCCTAGGGCCTGACAGACTCCTTGCCTCCAGCTAGAGTTAGTGCATAATATCATCCTGATGTTCTAATTCTGGGATTCTAATTATTACAACCAAAGGTGTCAAAGGCGTCCTTGAGTTCAGAAACTAAAAACATTGCCCCAAGCTTGATCTGAATAGGTAATAAGTTGATCGTAATGAGCTCTTAAAACAGGATCAGCCACCTGGGAAAGTGACAAGGGATCATTGCAGGAACCGCTGTCATAGCCTCAGAAACAAGGAACATTTATAGTGTAGCTTTAGGATGTTTCTCAATTCAGTCCTTGATTCCTTTCCAATACCATCCCTCCATGGAGGCTCAATATTTGTTTTCTTCAATATGTCACAAAAAAGATTATTCAGAAGTCATTCCCTCATTTGCGATCACAATATTACATAGGGGGACATGAACTGAGGAACAAGGCTGGAGGCTGGAGGGAATGACAGGAGGAGCGAATGGAGAAGCATCCCTATAGTCACACGGGAATGCCTTCTATCGCATGAGCAGCTGGACATGCCAGTGGAGAGTATGGGAGAAGCAGGGCGACATACAGCAATGGAGGCAGAGAAGATACTCATCTAGTCACAGCAGCCACAGCCAGTGGTTGCATTTGAAAACGTTTGTTTACGCTACTCACAGAAGTTAATCGCTTTTTTCTGTATTGCTGTCAAAACTAGCAGACAGAGCTGGATGCAGTGTCAGATTATTGTTCAACTCAAACTCCAGCGTTGACTTAGCATGTACGTAGATCAACAAAAAATAAATACATTCGGGGATAAGGTAAAAAAAAGAAAAGAAAGGTTCTACCTCCATATGTAAACTATTATTTGAAATCATAGAGTTAAAAAACAAAATGCCTCATATAACACCTTATAAACGGGAACATGTGACAGGGGGCAAGGCCTCATGAACACTTACATGGTGAGTTAGCAAAGAAAGCTATTGTGACTCTCAAGGTGAGCTAACAGATAAATCTATAGAGAACAGGGAACCTGAGACACTCAACAGCAAATGAATGAATGATCCATGTGTGACACATATAAAATGCAGAAAATAGGACGGAGAAAAACAACGTTCCACTTGAAATAAAAAAGGTAAGTAATGCTATTGCTGTACAGAATAACCTGCATAGAAAGAAAACTCTCATACACTAATAAGCAATGTATCTCAGCATACGTCCCTTCACCTTGCTGAGGTCAAACAGTCAAGTGTTATTGAGGAATGTTGTGCTATTCAAGTCAACAGCCTCTCAACAGTAAATTGACTTTTACAAGAGCTAAAGCAGTTAAATCCACTCTTGCGAATTCTACAACACAGTAATCATTCCATATATTTTTATGTTTTTAATTTTACAAAAGCAGCCAAAAGCCCGACTGCACATTATTTTTCATTTCCTGAACTGCACATTAGGACAGCATTATTGATGAATACTTTTAGAAATGAACTGAACTTTTTTCCATAATCCAACCGACTGATTCCACAACTCATCTTCAGTGTTATATTCATTGGCACACAGTAGGTTACACAAACCTTTTTCCCCTGCAAAGCTTTTCAAAGCAGCAGACGTGGAAAAGGCTTCCAACACCAATAGTTTTCTTTGGCATGCATGTGTCCAACTGCACTTGTACGGTATGCCTGCCTAGGAACTACTATACTTTAGGAAGTGCAGTTTCCTACTGTATATACTTTTATTGAGTGTGTGGCTGTATCACTCATCCTGTCACTCACATGCTGTTGGTAGTTTAAATACAGCTATAATTTTATAAGGTATGAATGCAGAGGGTGGGATGGTGCACTATGCCCAGAGTCCCTTGTTCATGGCCTAACCTAACCCATCATTCTCTCTCACTCTTCCTGCTTATAAATACGTTTTTGGTCTTTTTCGTCTTTATTAATCAGACAGGACAGATGAGATTTAATACTCATTCATTGGATTTCACCACCAGTTCATGACATACTGAACAAGTTGGGAGAGACAGGAAATGGTTTGTCATGGTCTTCACTATCCCATCCTTATAACGTCAAAAGTAGCCCATAAAACAACAATAAAAACAAATAAATGACACTACATCCGCAGTATTATCCTGTAGAGGTATTGGGCTCGCTAGTGCACAGTCATAACACATCAGAATCATAACACAACATGTCAGGCTGTGACTGTGAAACACTAAGAGTCATAAGGGTGACTTAGCTTAAAGGAGAAATAGCTGAAGAAAACAGATTCAGATTTGTGTGTCTTAGGGGGTGAGTGAGCGAATGAATCATTCTGATGTGGCTTTGCGTGTGTGTGTGTATGTGTGTGTGTGTGTGTGTGTGTGTGTGTGTGTGTGTGTGTGTGTGTGTGTGTGTGTGTGTGCGTGCGTGCGTGCGTGCGTGTGTGTGTGTGTGTGTGTGTGCGTGTGTGCGTGTGTGCGTGTGTGTGTGTGTGTGTTAGAGAGAGAGAGAGGGAGAGAGAGACAGAGACAGAGAGAGAGAGAGAGAGAGAGAGACAGAGAGGGGAGAGACAGAGAGAGAGAAGGAAAGAGGGATGTGAGAGAGAGAGAGAGAGAGAGAGAGAGAGAGAGAGAGAGAGAGAGACTTTCTACAAATATGAGTGAGAGGAGAGGACTCGCACACATCATGCGCCTGCAAAATCGCTCTGCCCCTAACACTCCTGTCACTGCGTTATGGATGTAAATGAGATATATGTCCCTGGCATTTCGTATGACCTTTCATGCTTGGCACCATTAAGGTCACCCCTGTCATGGCTGCTTTCCTCATCGCCTTGCCAACCTAATCCCCGCCAAAGCCCAGTAGTGACAGCAGTCAATACTCGCAGCCAGCACCTCACCTCACCTCTTCAAGCAGTATTAGCAGCGGCGCACAAGCAACTTGTGTGTGTGTGTGTGTGTGTGTGCATGTCTCTCTGTTTGTCTGCCTCTGTGTGTGTCTGCAGAGGGTGTTTCTGTGTGTGTGTGTGTGTGTGTGTGTGTGGGTGTGTGTGGGTGGATGGGTGTGTGTGTGTGTGTGCATGCGTACATTTGTGTGTGGGTGTGTGCGTGCACACGCGTGTGTGTGTCTGTGTGTGTGTGCATACGTGTGTGTGCGTGCGTGCACGCAGGCGTGTGCTTGTGAGTGTGTGTAGTCTGTGTGTCTGTGCGTGCCTGCTTGCAGCATGTGTGTGACTGCATGATACATCCTTTCAGCTTTCTCCTCATTCTCCGCCATCACGGTATATAACACAGCTGCGCCCCATAACTGTGGCATTCAAACAGTAAATGTTGCTATTCTAAAAGTGGGCCGGCCTGGCTGCTTGTCTGCCTGCCTTCCTGCTTGCTTGTCGGCCTTCCTGATCGCGGGCCATTTGTGTTCCTGGTGAGTAAATGGTGGCTGAATCGCAGTCCTAAATAGGACTTACTATATTTTATGAGGCCATGGTCCGTGTTGCTGTGGACAGTGCTATCAGTTTGGGATGTTATGTATTTTTTTACTGTTAATAATAAGCACGGAGGAAAGAGGAGGGGAGGAAAATAAAAATGAAATGACAGGATGGAATGGGTATTATCGCCATGTTTCAGCGCTGGCTGTTAAAATCGTGTTGCAGCTGCTCCCATATTTGTAAGCACGACATGGAATCATTGGCGGTGTTTGTGTGTCTGTGCTGGGCAAGCGAGAGAGAGAGAGAGAGAGAGAGATACTGACTGACTGACTGAAAGAAAAATAGTGAGGGGGGCAAAAAAGAGAGAAAATGACAGAGACTGACTGAAAGAGAGAGAGAGAGAGAGAGAGAGAGAGAGAGAGAGAGAGAGAGAGAGAGAGAGAGGTAGAGAAAAAGAGAGAGAGAGAGATGGATAGACAAACAGACTGGAGAAGAGAAAGAACGAGACAGCGAGAGAGAGGTAATCCCGAGACCAATTTATTCTGGCCATCTCCCGGCTGCGTCCATGCCGCCGCGCAGAGGCCGCATCATTGTCTGTCACATTCTGAGCTGATGAAATGGCCGCGCTGGAATCGCATTCGCATCACCGCTGTCACCGAGTGCCTACCTGAGATTTACCGAAAGCCATGACAAGCTGGTGAAGCCGCTGGCTCAAAACAGCCTGCAGAGCTGGAGCCCGGGGTGTCAGTGATCTTCCCCGAAAGTGGACTGGGTCATGCCGTGGTCTTAGCAAAGCTGTTTGAAGCGGTTTTGCAATCCATGTTTGAAAATTGGCTTTAGAAGTGTTACTTACAGAGTTGAGGATTCATCTTTTATTCTTCTATATACTGTAGGCCTACATATACTTATGTTTTCTTTTATTCCTTTCATTATTTCAATTTTTGACATATGATATAGGCTACATATAATACATACTTAAACAGTTGGGATTTTATGTAGATACTGGACAGTTCAACAGAACAAAATGACACCACCCACCCACCCACCAACACACACACACGCGCACACACGCACACACACACACACACACACACACACACACACACACACACACACACACACACACACACACACACACACACACACACACACACACACACACACACACCTCTGGTTTTCTGCAGCCAGTATGCCTCCATTATTGAGTCCATTATTGCATTATTGTCCCTCCATATGCATTGAGCCTGCCAGAGAAGAAGAGTGTTTTGTTAATTGGACACAATGGGATTCCAACACAATGGGCCTTGTCGTCTCACATCAGGACCCTTGATTGCAGAGGAGCCCATTTGAGGTGATGCATTCACACAGTTTCAGGTAGGAAAATATACCCTCTCATATCAGTATGATGGGGAGTCGGGGGTTGCGAGGCTGAGAGAGTGCTTGGGGTATGGGGTACTGTAGGGTGCATTATCTAGTGAGTGAACGTGTGTGTGTGTGTGTGTGTGTGTGTGTGTGTGTGTGTGTGTGTGTGTGTGTGTGTGTGTGTGTGTGTGTGTGTGTGTGTGTGTGTGTGTGTGTGTGTGTGTGTGTGTGTGTGTGTGTGTGTGCATGCGTGCGTGTGTCTGTGTGTGTGTGTGTGTGTCGGTGTGTGTGCGTGTGTGTGTGGCTCTGTCTGTGTGGCTCTGTTCTATGCACATAGGTGTATGTGTGTGAATTTGTGCAAGCACGTGCACAGGTTTATGTCTGCATGCAAGTGCAAGTGTGAACCTGTGTGTGTGTGTGTGTGTGTGTGTGTGTGTGTGTGTGTGTGTGTGTGTGTGTGTGTGTGTGTGTGTGTGTGTGTGTGTGTGTGTGTGTGTGTGTGTGTGTGTGTTTGTCTGCTCACGTGTGCGCACATACAGTACAGTGTGAGTCTGTGCCTGTGTTTGTGTGTAATGAAAAGGCATCTAAGTGCTGCATTAGCAGGAGCAGGCTAAGAGGCCGCCGCATCAGAGTGTGTGTGTGTTTGTGTGTGTGTGTGTGTGTGTGTGTGTGTGTGTGTGTGTGTGTGTGTGTGTGTGTGTCTAAGAGGCCTCCGCATCAGAGATAATGTCTGAGGGCCGGGCTTCCATTCATACCCGCTCTATGGAACAAACATGACAGGCTGATATTGCAATGTCTCCCTCTGTAGCGTTTTTGCAATGCATTTTTTTGCATGATAACCATTATGCTGCCAATCCAGTCTGTGTGCCGGTGCAAGTTCATTTTCTGTGTTGCTGAGATGTTGGTCTGCCGCGGTCTTCACGTGATAGTCTATTTTAACCAATCCTGAATAATAATAACAATGATATTAACATGTCTTGTTAAAATTTGTAGTCATCATCAATTTTATTCTTTTATTCATATAGCAATAGCAATAGCAATAAGAATTGTATAACACATCATCATACATAACTGTTATTCTATGTGCTTGAGAGGAAAGAAAGAGAAGAGAGAAGAAAAATAATATAGAGGGTAGAAAACATAGAAAGTATTAGGCATCAGACACACCAAAGCCGAAGGGAACAGACGCGAGACGCGAGCCGGTGTGTTCTACTCTGCCTTTCACACTGACAGATTCGGCGTGCGCGGCCAGTCCTGTTCAGAACACCCCGACAGCCAAAGCTAGCTTGCTACTTTGCCATTCATTTGAATGAGACACCGCGGGTCGCCAGCGTGAAAAACACGCTCGAGTTCTATTTTCCAAATGCAGTGCGGCGTGGAGCCGGCACCCGCGCCGCTTGGTGTGTAAGTTTCCATGTATTTTCACCGACGCCTGTAAAAATCGCGTCTGTCACACGACGCTTTACCACCCTAGTATGTAAACGGCCTAACAGTGAGTAGATAACTAAGGCAGATAAAAATAAAGCTGTTTTTAATTTCTTTTAAAAACATGCCGGAGCAGTTCTAATTTGATACCATATGATAACATTGCACATCAATGTCATACTGTATTAACCCTATTCAGACTGGGCTTTTTTGGCATTCCTGGGCCTGGGGGGGGGGGCTCTTTTGACCCCCCCCTCATAACTCATGAACGGAATACAGTATGACTACGAAACTTGGGGGAGATGATCTACATATGGACATCTATGAATGACATAATTTTTGTGTAATTATCTATTATTATGACGTCATTATGACATAATTATGTTATTATGTCCAAAATCTCGCCATAATGGATTTTCCAACAAATTTAGGTAATGCACTTACATTTTAATGATTTTATGCTTCAAACCACTTAAATGCTCACAAAGTTGTCTGATGCTAATGGAAATAACAAAAAAATATGAAAATATATGGCGTCATAGATATGGTTAAGTGATTTTTGGTCAGACATGCCTGTCAGAAAACCGTTGCCATGGCAACAGAAAAAATGATAAACCTAATCTTTCGGTACCTAACTGTAGCCAACTAAATGTTAGGAAAAGTCACAAAGTTTCGTAGTCATAGCTTAAGTCGTTAAGGAATTATACGACATCAAAGTTGGTGCGGGCACTTTTAGCCCCCCCCCAGTCTGGATAGGGTTAAATCAGGTGATATGATCAGATCAACAACACGTCACATCACCAACACATCTCATCAACTCTTAAAACCAACACAGCACATAGACAGACCTCGCTTGGATTTATTGATTGGTGTATCACATCACGTATTATGGCAATGTATTCATATTACAAATTGTTCGTATTCTAAAATGTGCTGCCATTCACCCCATGCTTACTTTGTTGAAAGGGCCATTCTCACACAGTGGCCGTAAATTGGGCAACGACACCAATTATTTTGGACAAATTTGAATAATTGTTCACACAATTTAGCTATGACCTGAATGGCAGATTAGCTGCAGCCTGAGTGGAGGGGGGTGGGGGGGGTCTTCATCTCTCTCTCTTTCTCTTTCTCTTTCTCTTTCTCTTTCTCTCATTCTCTCTGTCCCTTTTCTCCCCCCTCTCTCTCTATACAATCAGCAGGGTGTACCACTCAAGAAAAAAAAAATCTTGCTGCACAATCAGCCATGATTACACCTAACGCCAGTTAGCAACTTGGGAAATCGCATTGTAAACAACAAAATAGCTAATGTAGTTAGCAACTATGGTTTCGAGAAGAGATATCAAAAGTAACAGAAAAAGTAAAAAAAGAAAGACATTTTCCTTCCAATAGAGGTAACTTAGCCTATTTGAGTAACCTGTAGACCTGTGTACTTATTATCAGCTTATGATCAGCTTACTCTGCTCTGTTTTGATCATATTTGTGGTGCTGTCTTGTTTTTAATGTTTTCCAGTAAAAGCACAACATCTCTTCCTCATTAGGTAGGCTACAATGGATTAACCAGTGTAACAGCTATGTAATCCTATGTTCTAGTGTTGTACAAAATTACTTTTACTTTTGACACCGCTGCAAAGGGGTGACAAAGAGGTCAGTTGTCCCAGGCCCAGAGAGAGAAAGGGGACCCTGCTACATTGTATGTATTGGGTGGGGGACCCTTTCAGATTACTATGTCCTGGGCCCAAAGCGGTCAGTAGCCCTGTGTGTGTTTGACTCTGCCTGAGAGAGTACATGTGTATGGATTGTGGGAGAGACTGAATTTTCGTCACACCACTCAGATATCACAGACGTCTTTCACTCCCAACCCAACACTAAACCCTCACAACAACACCACCCCCCAGGCGCCCTCCTATCCTACAATAACCCCCTACACGCCCTGCCTCCACCTCTGCAAAACAAACAAACTCCATCTTTCTCAACGTCCACCCAACAACACCCACATTAGAACACGTTCACACACGCACGCACGCACGCACACACACACACACACACACACACACACACACACACACACACACACACACACACACACACACACACACACACACACACACACACACACACACACACACACACACACACACGCTCCACATGCACATTCGCACACGCACACGCACACACACACACACACACACACACACACACACACACACACACACACACACACAGTATGTCATTTCATGGCGTTTATCACTCCTCAGTGTTACTAAGGCGTTTCCGGCATCTGTGCAGAAAAGAAAAGAAAAACACCCATTCGGCCTTCAAGTGGTTGCTCTAATCATAACAACACAGGGAGAGCACCAACCCAGGCTGACCCAGCCTACCCTCAACACTCACAGATGTGGTTACAAATGGGCTCCCTCCTAGAGCAACTATGGCATATGTTAGTCATTGCCTTCTACGGAGGGGGAAGATGGCGGTTGGGAAAGGCAGGCAGCGTTGAAGAGATGAGGAATGGGACCGCAAATCTGCTGTGTGAGTGTGAAGCAGAAAAAGTCTCTGCATGTGTGTGTGTGTGTGTTTGTGTGTGTGAGTGTGTGTGCGTGCATGCGTATGTGTGTGTGTATGGGCGCGCGTGTGCGCGTGTGTGTGTGTGTGTGTGTCTGTGCGTGTGTCGCGGGGTGCTCGGTTTCTCATTTAGCCTGGAGAAAGGTTTAATTTGAGTCTGCTTGCAGTCCGCTTGTGAATTTGCAATGGGGTTGGGGAGGAGGGTACAGTAGAAGGCTTGGCTGGGTGGCAGAATGCACCAGGATTAGATTATGAGTACATCAAGCTCTCTCTCTCTCTCTCTCTCGCTCTCTCTCCTTCTCTCTCTCTCTCTTGCTCTCTTTCTCATCCTTGTTCTCATTCACATTATCTATCTATCTATCTATCTATCTATCTATCTATCTATCTATCTATCTATCTATCTATCTATCTATCTATCTATCTATCTATCTATCTATCTATCTATCTATCTATCTATCTATCTATCTATCTATCTATCTATCTATCTGTTTATCTGTCTATATATCTATCTTGATCTCCCTCTTTAAATGTTTTTTTTCACTCCTTGCTTGCATCATCTCTCATTCTAGCTATCTCTTTTTCTCTCTTTATCGCTTAGTCTCCCTCTGTTGCTTTCCCATCTCTCTCTCTCTCTCTCTCTCACTCTCTCTCTCTCTCTCTCATTTCTTCTGCGACTCTCTGTGATGTGCCATCCACAAGTCATTTCAACTTCAACGCTTCAACTTGCGGCCATGCAATCTCTTACATCTCCATCTCTCTCTGGAGAGCATGTGGAGTAATTTCATGTTCATCTGTTCATCTCTCTGAGTCCGTGGGCCTCAACCTGCCGTGGAAGCATTTCTCATGGTATAGAGGTGGGAAAATAGATTTGCCTTTGACTGCCTGGGTTTGGGTCTGAACATTTTCTTCTTCTCGCTCCTCATGTTCTGGTGACAATTTGACAATGAACTGTCATAGCAAAGGCTCTACTTCTGAGAAAGAAGAAATAGATTTTATTTTCATAGGAGCAAATGAAAAATGTTCCAACAAAGGCAGGCGATAGATTCTTCAAGAATAATAATTTTACAGTATTTCTCAATTGGTTTTGTACATTTCTCGAATCTCTCTCGCAATTTGCAAAACATAATGTTCATTCTCAAAACAGCTTTAACAAATGGCAAAACACGGTGGATAACCTGCAAAACCGAGTCTCTTGCTCAAAACCCTTATTTTTCTCTCAAAACCATGTTTTTGTGTCAATGAACGTACCAGCGCCAGCAGAATGGTTAGTCATTGTGCCATAGTGTATGGACAAGCTAGTCAAGTCAATTTCTCATGTTGTCAATTGAATAGTACACTCTTGAGGATCTTTTCTGAAGTGAAATGTTGTTTAGATTGGATGGGAAATGTTGTAAATTCAGTTTTATATCACATTGATCAGATAAGATTGAGATAGTTTCATGCATTCAGTGACAAAGCTTTTTGAGTGATATGACAAAAGCAATTGATAATGTACGAAATCACTGACAATTGTACACAGCCATGGCATGGTGGACGAGAGCATTTGCTATATGCCGAAAACAATGAGAAACTGATTTGACCATGTGCACAGGTAACACCAGGAAGTCACAATTGAACAAAGACTTTTGAGAATCATTATTCTGTTGTGAGAAATGTACAAAACCAATTGAGAAAAACTGTAAAAAGAGTCAACGCTGCTTAGCATCTTATTTTGAAACCAATATTTATACCCACCTTTCTAAAAAAGT
The DNA here is from genome assembly GCF_034702125.1 of Engraulis encrasicolus. NCBI lineage: Eukaryota > Metazoa > Chordata > Actinopteri > Clupeiformes > Engraulidae > Engraulis > Engraulis encrasicolus. The sequence goes on along the minus strand of NC_085865.1, from coordinate 31,088,791 downwards.
TTCACACACACACACACACTCGTCATTTCTCTTCTCATCTCTCCATGGCAGCGTGGGTGGCTGATTCTCCGTGTCAGAAGGTGAATCATGGGTATTTTGTCCTTCCCCGATCCACTATATCTATATCTCTATCTGTTGACCCAGTGACACTGAAAAAGATTTTGTTTTTCTTTAAATTCTGTGTTTTCTTTTTGTTTTTGTTTGCTTCCGGTAAACTCCACTTTCCTGGATGTCCCTGGTCTCCAAGCAACTGACCACCGGTTGCTCAGCACTGCAGAGTAACTGCCCCCTTGCCATCTTCCTTTTTGTAGTTGTGGGAAAATGGTGGGAAACAGGGCCGTCGTTAGGCCTATTTTAGGAGGGCTTTAGACCCCCCCCCCCCACATTAGTATTAGCCCCCCTATTAACGATTTTGCAAAAAAAAAAAAAAAAAACATTTTTTTATATATATATTTTTTAAAATATATATATTTTTTTACATTTTTCCAAAAACAAATGCAGTAAAGCACTGAATACAAACCACCAAGAAGGCAAGTTAATCTGAATACAAGTTTCTGTTTGCTTATTTATTGTTTAATGCCACTTATATCCTACTGCACAGCAATAAAAGCAGGGTGCACAGCAATATGTTATGCGGGGGGGAAACAGGTAGATGATTGTGCTTTGTGACTAACACCTCGAGAAAAGTGTAATTACTTACACAGATGAAATATTCAGACCCAAAGTACCAATTTTCACTCACAATACCCGTGTAATAAATCCATTTGACATTGTCATGAAATTATAGTTGAGCTTTAATATTTGTCTTAACAGTTTGAAAACACACATGAACTGATTACAATAGCTACTAATAGAGTAAAAATGACCTAATATCTGCCGGGGATGCACAGTTTTCCAAGTAAGGAACCTGTTTGAATGAATCGCTTCCTGACCACTGCTTCTCCTGGAGACGTGCAGTTAGTAACTCCTTAAAGTTCCTAGTCCTTGTGTAAATTATGCTCTCGGCATTTTTATCTAATCATTTTAACTTCCGTAGGCCTACATAATATTCATCAGTTGAAATGTTTTGTTTAGCTTACATATAAGGAATGTTCATTAAAATGTGAATTAAAAAAAAATCACTGTAACTAGTGTTTAAAAATCAGTATGGTGCTCTTAAAATAATTGTTCAAGAAGACGCTTTTGCACACCTCTGTAGGTGGGCAGGTGCATAGGATATTATCCCAGTGGGGTTTTCATTCAAGTGTAAAGAAATCCTGCACACTGTCCATTCACCAACAAACTTTAAAGGGACACTGTGTGAGATTTTTAGTTGTTTATTTCCAGAATTCTTGCTTCCCACTCATTAATGTTACCTTTTTCATGAATACTTACCACCACCATAAAATTCTAAGTATTCATTATGACTGAAAAAATTGCACTTTTCTTACATGAAAAGAGGGATCTTCTCCATGGTCCGCCATTTTGAATTTCCACAAATAGCCATTTTTAGCTGCAAAAATGACTGTACTTGGTCCATACTAGAAAATATTAGTTTATTACTTTGTAAACTTTCATGAAAAGATCCAATTTGGCAATAGGCAGCCCAGTTTCAATTCGCAGCATAGTTGCAGTACCCTTTCTGACCATTTCCTGCACAGTGTACCTTTAACACAACATGAAGAAGGTCGGATGACCGAAACAATGTATTAAAGTTTGTTGGTGGAATGGACAGTGTGCGGGATTTCTTTGCTCTTAAAATAATGAATTCATAGACAAAACCTTAGCAGGTGAGCTGAAACATTTTCGGCGCGCGCTTTGAGCGTGCATTTTCTTCCTCTGGGGCTAAGCCCCCCCTGTCTCTCAAACCTAGTGAGGGGCCTGGTGGGAAACTATGTGATTTTGGTTGATGTGCTTTACAGCAACAGATGTGTTAGTGTTCAGGCGATGCATTTGTAAATGGCTCCCAGTGTAGCTGGATTTTGGAAAGTTAAATGCTCTAATGCAAAGTTTTTCAGTAACAGAGACCTTTCCTCAGCTCTAATTCAAAATACTGAAAGGTGGATATGGTCTATTTGCACATTTCCACAGTTGATGATGCATCCACTACAGCCCTGCTTCCTTAATGGCTTCCACCAGCATGGTAGCCTACTAGACCAACCCTACCAGTAAAATATGTTTTTTTTTGTTTTGTTTCAAACTTGCAGGTTGGTCCATCCTTGCACCATAAGAGATAATCGTAGCTGGGTCATGATTCTGCCTGGCTCTCCCCTCTAACTCCAATGATGTGTCTAGTTTTGAGTCTGTGTAACCAGTCACTGGAATAGACTTGGTACAGTGAGTGCACAGCATAGTGCCTATGGTGCGAGCCCAGACTATACACTTCATGTCATAGTCTGAATGGCCTGCTGCCAATCTGCTGCCAATTAAACCTAATTTAACGGACAAATTCAGCTCCCTGTTCTGACCTCAGAGCAGCAAATAGGTGCATGAATCTTACTGTAACATAAATGCAGACATTTTCAGTAATGAGAACATGAACTCTTCTCAGGTATATACGCAAGTTTTTGACCCGTTTCCGGTTTACTTCCTTAACTACCCCTGTATATGCCCGCCACTTCCGTTCTAACAAGCTCCGATTGAAAGTTAGCTCTGATCGTGATCGACGCAGTGGGAAAAAAAAGATCATTGTTATGGAAAATTTCAAGAGGAAAAGTGGTTCGGGAACTACGTGTGCAGTGGTTGGCTGCACAAACTCAAGGAAACACCTGAACGAGTGGTTAGGTCGAGAGTGTTTTGACCACAAACCAGCCACAAAGAGGGAATGTCCATGTCCTCCTTTGTTTACTTTCTTTCGCAAGCCTGATGCCGACGCAGAATCACGGGCCTGGCTGAAGGCATTAAATTTAAAGAAGCCACCCCGCAACGTGTTTGTGTGTTCCCATCACTTTGTGGACAAGAGGCCAACCGAGGACAATCCGTATCCAGAGTTGTGGTTGGGATACAGTCGCTTAACCCAGCCGAAGAGGAGGCGAGTCACCGAGCGGACCCCTGTCCCCCCAAAGAAACGTAGACTTCAATCCGATGGTAAGTACAGCAACTTTAGCTAGCTAGCTAGCTCCGCTTAGCGCAAATGCTAACAAATTATGAACTTGTTAACTGTATGAGGGTAAGCAACATATCCGTGCATAAAGCCATCATTGGACTTTCATATTTAAATTTCCCTGTTCATGTTAGGGGAGAGATGGGAGACCTGGCGACCGAGTGTCTGTTCACTTGCTCATTTGGTGTCACATCACCTCACCTGAAGTTTGTAGGGCGTAGCATACAGTAACTCTCAGTAACAGTAACATGTTTTAATGTGCAAGCCGTCTGTATTGTCAAAGTAATTTACAATTTGCCTACACTTGTTATTTATAGATGTTTTGGCAAGTGTAGACTTACATGGATGGAAGAAATGTCATGTTTTCAAAATGTGTGTGTGTGGGGGACAGAGAGTGTAATGTTGTAGTACAATTTATGTAGCTGATGTTTTCAGAAAGATGACCCTACTACTCAACTTAGAGTATAAGCTTATGGGGTTTTTTTGCACATGTGTATTAATGTAAGCTATGTGTTCTCTTCCCCTGTTTAGATGCTCCTGAAACCTGTCAGCCTGCCTGCGAGACCGAGCATGCCACACCAAAATACAGAGATGCCCAGACCCAGTGGGAGGATCCATCACTGATTGACCACCCATACTGTTCAACATCTCGGTCTGTTAAAGTAGATAAGGCCACGCAGTGCGAGGATCCTACTGTGACTAGCACCACAGTCATTGATGATTCCAGGTCTCGGCTGTATACAGGAGTGCGCATGGTTCAATTTTTCACCATGGTGACGGCGTTGTTGCCTTTCAGTAAGCCATCAATTACCCTTCCTGTTGTAGACCAAATCCTGATGACCTTGATGAAGCTAAAACTAAATTTGATATTAGGAGATATTTCTCACCGTTTCAGTGTGTCTACATCCACTGCGAGCATTGTGATTAGTCACTGGATTTGTGTGATGGGTGAACAGTTCAAAGTCCTGATCCCCTGGCTTCCAAGAGAGACCATTCGTGCCACCATGCCCTTACCATTTCAGAGGAACTACCCCCGAACCACCTGCATCATTGACTGTGCCGAAAGTGCCATGCAGAGAGCAACAAACCAGGATTCAAGGAGTGACACGTTCAGCCAGTATAAATCACGCAATACTGTGAAATATCTTGTCGCTGTGGCCCCTAATGGGCTAATCATGTTTATATCTGAGTCATATGCTGGCAGAAGCAGCGACAAGTTTATCACCATGGACAGTGGTTTCCTTGATTATCTTAGGGCTGGTGATGAGGTCATGGCGGACCGTGGGTTCACCATTCGAGATCTTCTTAATGAAAGAAAGGTCAGTTTGAACATCCCTGCATTCACCTACAGGCGAAAGCAGTTGACCAATGAAGAGATAACGCGAACCAGGCGAGTAGCCAATGTCCGTATACATGTGGAAAGAGCAATCCAGAGACTAAAGGTCTTTAAAATTTTATCCCAGACCGTTCCAATCAGCATGGCATGTAAACTGGACAATATCTTGATCATCTGTGCTGGCCTAGTTAACCTGAGAAGCCCACTGATCAGAATGCCTAATGAGGTTTAAAATCTTGCCTTGTATCCCTGTGCACAATATTGTAATTTGTTAATTTTGTAACTGATTTTTATAGTGATGTTATTTTGTTCTTGTTTTGTACTTCACTTTTTAATGTTAGAATTAAATACATGCTCTTTCTTGTTGAAGCTATTTGTTTCATTTTCTACAAACGTTTAATTAATCTAGTGTTATTAATGTCCAGTATGAGTGTACTATGAATTAATTGTGTTAAAAGAAATTGTAAGCTCAACACTCTAAAGAAGATGGGGAACACATGATTGTAGTTTCATAATGATTTGACATTTCATCAACATTTATTTTTAACTCTGTACAAGAAACATATATCACGTTCATTAATTTTACATTTTCTAAACACCAGACATCTGCTGGCAGGCACCCTTGTGCATCTAGATAAGGCAGCTTATTTTGGTTTTACAATTCTGAGATACTTACTGCAGAACTGTAACCTTCCCTCAACAAAATCATCAACAATTTTTGGGAGCATGTGGGAAAAGTAGAACGTGCGCAACCTTGTGATATGCTCCCGAACAAAGCCTTGGTCATAGGGTACTTCTATTTCTAGGTGCTCCGTTTTGTTCCAGATGACCAACTTGGCGTGCTGAAGCCCTGTGCAGTACATCCCAAGTTGAACCTGCATGTAGTAGCCCTTTTGACCGTTGCAGGCAATAAGGTATTCCACCCTATCGCTGTTTGCCACAGTGGTGATTTCGCAGCCCTTTGTTGCCAAAAATTCATCCATTGACTTGTTTCCCATCACTGGTGTTTTGATCTCTAAAAGAGTGTCTTTGTTAATCACTCCATCGGGGGATGCTGCAAGCCACGGCTCCATTTTACACACCACTAACCCTTTACACTCGATGCTGTTGCCCAGAGTTTCCAAATGGTCCCTTTCCACTTCCTCCCCCTCTGCTCCTTGGCGAGTTGCGGCATTGCCACGGAAGGATGGATGTAAGTGCTCTGACAAAAACTTCTCAGGCGCTGTGGTTAAGCGAATGGGCACCTTTTTTGCTGTGCTTGCTGTAATGCGCACTCTCCTTGCATCATGCCAGACCTGTTCTTTGCTCTGTTGTTTGGTAGCCATCTCAATCTCCTCAAACTTGGGTGTGGGCATGTCAATGTATTGATTGTAAAAAGTTCTGCATTTTTCACAAGCCAGTGGTGTGTGGTGCTCATCATGGGTTAGGAGATGGAGGTGTGGGCATGGTGTTGGATCAGTGATGTTGGTGGTGTCGGCATTAAGGCAGAGCTGAAGGAGGCTATCCCCAGGGCAATTGAAAAGTGCTGCCATCGGTGAGGCAAGTGCGTTCTTCCTCCACTCTTCATGACTTCTAAAGAGTCTCACCTCCTATGCTGGTTCTGGAGTGGAAGAGGATGGCTGTGCAGTTGATTGCAGCTGTTAGAGGTCTATCCTGTTGTGTCTCTTGAAGCTCACATACTTCATCTTCCTCTGACCAGCATTTCTTTTAGACCCAGCATTCCACTGGTTCTGTCCGTCTGTGCAGGCGAGCCCGGTTTTCCCCTGTCTCACGGCATTTTCTACCTAGAGATAGTAAAAACAGGGCATTGGTATTGTACTGAGTTTATAAAGAAATGTGTTATTAGTGTTGCCACCTGTCCATGTTTTTCCTGATTGTCCAGAATTTTAATGACCTATCCAAGAAAAAAAATCCTTTCCTGGACAATGAATGAAGGATAGCTTACCATTGCATAGGCTACAAGCAAAGTGGTCGATTGAGTTTGAAATGTCCAGGATTTTTGTCAGACACAGGTGGCAACCCTATGTGTTATTATGATCATCCTCTCTCAAACACACGCACATTTTTCCATGAAAAAATATAAGCTTACTTTCCTGGACAATGAATGCAGGATAGCTTAATTGTGAGTTTGAAATGTCCAGCATTTTTTTTTTTTTCAGACAGAGGTGGTAAGTTAGTGGCTATACATAGCATGTGTTATAATGATCATCATCTATCACACACACTAACCAAGTCGCTATGATGTCGTTCAAATAATTAAAGTCATAAAAAGATATAAGCCTAGAGTACAATGGTCAAATTTAGTTACCTTCCACAAGATCGCAGCTGCATGGGAACAAGATCTTCCCGGTCCAGCGACACACGTACATCCAGCTGTTTTGATGTCTCCTGCTTCTGTGGTCAGCACCCACGCATTGTGCCAGGCGCTATTCAAGCACTGACTTGGTTCAACATCGGCTTTCAAATAAACAAAACGTTCGTGCTTATAAGACAGTATGCGACCAACTTTCTGACTGTGCAAATACTGGTATGCCTCGGAGGCTTTTAAGTTGTCCATGGCTTTTCCATCCGTTGCTAGTGAGTCCACGAAATGAGCAAAAATATTTCCATTTGTTACGTTCGGCCATGTTGTCATACTATCCTCCCAGTTCTGCACATAATTCGGGTGGGGGATAGTAACGCCATCTCCTGTCAAAGTATTTNAACTGTGTTCCCACATTATTAGCTTGCGGTCTAAGTGTGAGTTGTCAAGGTTTGTTTACATTGGAAACGCTGCGCAACCCACTTCCGGCGGATGTTCCCTGCATTTAGAAGAGTAAGGGCGCCACCCAGTGTTTGTGACGTAAACTTGTCTATACGTTCTATTCAATGAAAAAATGGATGGTGGTTATGCTCTTTAGACACATTCACTACAATCCCTTTTTCTTCATTGGCCTTCCACCAGTGGGGAGGTTTGACTGGGAGATTCAGCTCCCCTGGCCTGACCTTGGCAAATGGTCGAATGGTTAAATCAATCAGCGATGAGTGAGCGGCATGTGATGTACTGGCAAATTAAATCAGCTGCATCCTTTCATGTCTGCATGAACAATGGAGATACAATACACATGAATCTCACTGTTGGCTCAACACACAGACAGAGAAGCGGACGAGGTGTGGGGACAAAAAGGGTAAGCTGTCTCGGGCCCAGGTAGAGGGGGGGGGCCCACAATTGATGAATCTCACTGTTGGCTCAACACACAGAGAGGGAGGCTGACAGGGAGTGTGGACAAAGGGGTCACTTGTCATGGGCCCCTGGTAGAGGGGGGGGAGGGGCACAATTGAGTCACCATTAGATTGTATGTATTGAGGTGCGGGGGGCTTTCAGATTCATTTATCCCGAGCCCAGCCAAAGCTATCAGCGGCCATGAACACAAACCTACCATACGCTAGCCTTCACCACCCATCCAGGGAGTAGGGCAAAAAAAAATCTAAACATAAATATAAATTAAATTTTGCGTAGAAAGCCCGAGGATTCAGGTGTTCATTCACTTTGCATTTATTTTCAAGGCCCCCTTCAACGCCTTAAGGGACCTATTTGTCTCGCTTGAGATGCTGCATTGTCCATTTTAAAATAAAATGTACAAAAAAAATAGAAAAGAAGAAAAGAAGAAGCATCCATTATACATCTTTTCCCCCAGCAGAAGAAAATCTAGTGCACATGCATCTCCGTTGTGTCCTCTGGACATAATGAAGACAAATTGAGCTCTGTGATTTCTTATTTTCCCGAAGATATATCTGAATTCTCACAGTGATGTGATTACTCAATTACCGTAGATGGACTTATTGTGGTGGGGTGTGCTGGAGTGTGTCCAGGCGCAATTGAATCTAATGGAATCTATTTAGATCTGGTGGCGAGTCGACCTGTGGTATGGGGGGTGGGTGGGTCTGTTTTGGAGTGTGTGAGTGGTTAGACCTGCCGTAGGGGGGTGGGTGGGTGGGGCGGTGTAGGGTCTGTTTTGGAGTGTGTGAGTGGTTATGGCGAGGTGCGATGGTTGGCCAAGGCTGACCTGACCCAACACGTGTTGACTATTGGTGGTCAGCTTTGGAGACCTAGAAGGCAAATGAGGGGACCTCATCAATATATGAGGAAGGTTACAGGTCAGCCGCACACACACACACGCACACACACACACACACACACACGCACAGACACACACGCACACACACGCACACACACACACACACACACACACACACACACACACACACACACACACACCCACACAGACACACACACACACACACACACACACACACACACACACACACACACACACACACACACACACACACACACACACACACACACACACACACACACACACAAACACACACACACACACTTACAGTAGATCAATAATAGACTCACTCTCCACTAGATACCTGCTAATGGCACACATTAGGCACTCAGCGCTAATTGTGCACTCATCAGCAGTCTGTGGCCAGACAGTCCCACACACCCCCACCACCCCACCACACAAAAACAATAATACATATACAGTATATATACACAGATATGATCTTCTGATGATGATTTTGGTAACCATTTTGTTTTCACCATATCTCCCTTCGCCATTCCATTGCAATAACATTATATAGTAAATAAAAATGAAAAGACGCCTCTACTCCATGTGTGGTCATATCCTTCCTCAACCCAGTCTAAGACTGTGGGTTCGGGGTCCTTTCTGAACCATAGCATGCTCTGGTCAGGGTAACTTCCCACAGGTCATGGAATTCCATGAATATCACGGAATTTCAAAAGAGGCTTTTCAAGTCAAGGAACAATATGGAATTTTGTACAGAGCATATACTAGTGCAACAGCAAAACATACAGTCTGTCTTTGTTTCTTATTGTTTTGTTTTTGTCTAAATCACTTCCCGCTTTAAAGTGGACAACATTCTAGAATGCAAATATGCAAATGGGAAATAGCAAATATACCTCGTAAATGCAGATTCCAAGAGACTGAATGGCCGATGGCCTGAAAATAGCGATTTGGCTGACCCCTCCAAAACTCCAATCAATATGTTGGCCATTTCCTTTTTACTGGAGGTCATGGAAATGACCTCTTTTTTATGAAATTCATGGAAAACTTCTGGTTGTACAGCATATGCAGAATGTATATGTGCAGGTAGCCTACATGTATAGTAGCATGCTTGGCTGTACTAGTCGACACCAAGACTGGACATTACCCCGGGTAGGGGAGGGGTGTGTGTTGGTGTGTTTGTGTTTGTGTATTTGTTTTTGTTTTGGTGCTTGAAAGAGACCCCCACCCCCTGCTTGAGAGGGAAAGGTGTTTATTGATAAATATAAATATATACTGTCTATCTATATCTTTGTGTGAGAGTATATTAATGGATGTAATGGATGATTACAGTTTTTTTCAATTGCTAACAAGCGTTTACCCATACATTGGATAATTTTTCTAAACTCTTCACACAAACTGCCACCTACCAAACACAATTGGCCAAACAGTTCATTTTCTTCTCAAAAGCACGTACTGTTAAATATACACAAAGTACTCGTTTCAAAATAGACACATCATTTTTCTGTACACACTCACTTTACCAAAACACTAGAAATATGTCTCAAAATGAAATACATCTGTCAAAAAATAACACTTGTTGACATTTCACAAGGTACATGTAGTCAATCAAATTACACAAGACTTCAAAACACTGGCTATTGTCAACATTACAAAGTTGCATAGACTTTTATGTTTCAGTTTTACAGATAGCCTATTGCATGCATTCAAACCATGCAATTTACTGGACTGTGACCTCATGTGTTGTTGACATTCCAGATGATTCCAGTAAGAAGCATTTGTTTTTATGTTCAATATTATGTTCAAAATCCAATATTACTTACGGAAAGTGAACAAAATATCATGAAACAAATACACATTACGTAAAGCACAAACAAGACGGTTGCCTAGGGCGCCAAATGTCTTGAGAGGCTAAAGCCTGAAAGTCCCACAGAATTAGAATGTCACACAAAATACATAAAACATTACAGTAAACCTTACACTGACAATGCTGACAATGGTATTCATGGGCATGCAGGTTCTACAGTAGATCTTACATCAGATTGAAGACACTATTTTTACAGATGCGAATTTTGAAAAACCACAAAAGGAACAGGGGTGCTTCCCAAGAGCAAATGGACTAGAAACAGCCCTGAAATTATTGAATCTAAAATACCTTTTCTTTTCATGTACTTCCAAATCATGACTTCATGGACAGCATTGACTTCAGACGTTTACTGTATTTACCGTAATTTATACCAATTTCGGCAGATGTGTTGACAGAGCGATAGCCTATATACAATTTCTAAACATGATTCGGTAATTTTACATGAATGTGAATTACATGAAGATTAGGCCTATAGATATTCTTCTCATACGTAAATACAGGTAAACAGTTCTTTCCAACTGATACTAAAGCATTTTCATTCTGTGATTGTGAGACAACTTTTTACTGTAAAAACTGTTGTCAAAAACTGTCAACAGAACCGAACAACAACAACTTTTATCAGTAATTTGTGTACTCTATTCTTGCTAATATCATGCAAAGCATTTTACTGAAATAAGGATTTGGATGTTGTATTTAAAGTTTTGACACACTGTGTGAAAGCATTTGAGAATAAGCCATAAAAGATACATTGTTTTGTTGCTGTGGTTATCCTGTGAGTAAAGGAAATGTTAGCATTTTAGAAATGCATGCATTGACTGCTAATTGTGTGAAAAAGGCATGTAATGTGTCAACTGCATGGCCATGGAAAGCCCTTGATGTGTTAACTGTGTCAAGAGTTTTGCAAATGTCGCTGAGGATTGGACAAAAGCGTGTTAGCAATTGAAAAAAACTGTAATGTGTGTGTGTGTGTGTGTGTGTGTGTGTGTGTGTGTGTGTGTGTGTGTGTGTGTGTGTGTGTGTGTGTGTGTGTGTGTGTGTGTGTGTGTGTGTGTGTGTGTGTGTGTGTGTGTGTGTGTGTGTGTGTGTGTGTGTGCATGAGTGAGTGCGAGTGCCTGTGTGTCCAGCTTTTTTATCCTGACGCCTGCAGTGTACCACGCGGGGGGTTTATGGTCAGCTGTGACAGCCAGGTGTGTGCTTGTGTGTGTGTTTGTGAAAGAGAGACAGACAGCGAGAGAGAGACAATAGCTCTCTGAAAAAAATGTTGTTCATGAAGAACTGAGGTCTTTTGCATATCTGATATGATAATATAGCAAAGAAATAATGTTACATGATGATAAAGTGTGTGTGTGTGCAGGGCCGGTTCTGGCTTATTTGGCGCCCTAGGCGAGTTTGAGTTCTGGCGCCCCCCCCCCCCCCCCCCCCTTTTTTATACCTTACAGAACACAAGAGTAATACCGGTAGTAAGCTTAACTAAATAGCATCAAGAACAATAACTGTTTTGCATCAAATGGATTTCTGGTTCTTTTGGACAGCCAACCAACACATCAGATTGAGTCGCATGAAAGTACCTTCACTGTGTGGTGTCTTGGATGTAATGGTGGTGGTGCCCCCAACCCCAGATGAGAGGGAGGTTATCAATGTGTTTGAATTGTAAAATGGAATTGAAATGCCAGGAGAGTGGTACAGTACATTTGCATGTCAAATGCATGTGTAGACAATAGGCCTACCAAGGAGGTCTGCATTGATAGCCTATCTACACTACCTACAGCATCACAAAGCATGGCAGCATAACAATTTTAATAAGCTACACATTTGTGCTGTCTATGATTCCAAACCAATTTCATTTCTGTACTGGAAATAGTGGTGCATTTGTGAGTAGGAGAATGAGAAGGGGGCTATCTATGTGTTTGAACCGGAGGGACAGGGTGAGAGAGAAAGGGAGAAAAGCTGTCACGCTTTTGAATTTCATAATATACAAAATATAGTAAATAGCCTCACTTGTCTGCAATACTACATCACTCAGCATGAAAACATGCTGTGCATGGTTCTCTTACATGATTAATGTAGGCCTATATGTCATTCTGGTCTGGAAACAATGTTTTTTTTTAAGCTTACAACAAGCAGGTAATTCATTCAAGTGGATGGAAGGAGATATGGCAGCTAAACTTGTTTTAAACAACTTACTTTACATTGCTGGTCAACC
>NC_085865.1:31068721-31071221 GCF_034702125.1 Engraulis encrasicolus | reverse complement strand
GTGCGCGTGCGTGCGTGCGTGCGTGCGTGCGTGTATTTGTCATACCAGTATACGTGTGTGTGTGTGTGTGTGTGTGTGTGTGTGTGTGTGTGTGTGTGTGTGTGTGTGTGTGTGTGTGTGTGTGCGTGTGTGTGTGTGTGTATGTGCACACGTGCATGCATATAGCCCACAGTATCTGTCATTATATCCTCGAAACGCGGAGCGTCGGGGATGTAATGGTTTTGCGTGCACCGCCGCCGCCGTGTCCGCCGCCGCGTCCGCCGCCGCGTCCTCCGCCGCGTCCTCCGCCGTGTCCGCCGCCGCGTCCGCCGCCGCGTCCTCCGCCGCGTCCTCCGCCGCGTAAGGTCTTTCGTGTTAACGCGATAACTTTTGAACGGATGTTTGGACTTGTCCCAGATTTGGTGTGTGAATGCTCTAGGGCAGGTTCATGAACTGATTTGAGTTTGGAGGTCAACAATTTCAAGATGGCCGAATTCAAGATGGCCGAATTTTTGTTTGGCCCATTACTTCTGACCGGGTGGATGGATTTGTCCCAGATTTGGTGTGTGAATGCTCTAGGGTGGGTTCATGAACTGATTACAGTTTGGAGGTTAACACTTTCAAGATGGCCGAATTCAAGATGGACGAATTTTTGTTTGGTCCATAACTTCTGACCGGGTGGATGGATTTGTCCCAGATTTGGTGTGTGAATGTTCTAGGGTAGATTTATGAACTGATTCGAGTTTGGAGGTCAACAATTTCAAGATGGCCGAATTCAAGATGGCCGAATTTTTGTTTGGCCCATTACTTCTGACCGGGTGGATGGATTTGTCCCAGATTTGGTGTGTGAATGCTCTAGGGTGGGTTCATGAACTGATTACAGTTTGGAGGTTAACACTTTCAAGATGGCCGAATTCAAGATGGACGAATTTTTGTTTGGTCCATAACTTCTGACCGGGTGGATGGATTTGTCCCAGATTTGGTGTGTGAATGTTCTAGGGTAGGTTCATGAACTGATTCGAGTTTGGAGGTCAACAATTTCAAGATGGCCGAATTCAAGATGGCCGAATTTTTGTTTGGCTCATTACTTCTGACCGGGTGGATGGATTTGTCCCGGATTTGGTGTGTGAATGCTCTAGGGTGGGTTCATGAACTCATTACAGTTTGGAGGTTAACACTTTCAAGATGGCCGAATTCAAGATGGCCGAATTTTTGTTTGGTCCAAAACTTCTGACCGGGTGGATGGATTTGTCCCAGATTTGGTTTGTGAATGTTCTAGGGTAGGTTCATGAACTGATTCGAGTTTGGAGGTCAACAATTTCAAGATGGCTGAATTCAAGATGGCCGAATTTTTGTTTGGCCCATTACTTCTGACCGGGTGGATGGATTTGTCCCAGATTTGGTGTGTGAATGCTCTAGGGTGGGTTCATGAACTCATTACAGTTTGGAGGTTAACACTTTCAAGATGGCCGAATTCAAGATGGCCGAATTTTTGTTTGGTCCATAACTTCTGACCGGGTGGATGGATTTGTCCCAGATTTGGTGTGTGAATGTTCTAGGGTAGGTTCATGAACTGATTCGAGTTTGGAGGTCAACAATTTCAAGATGGCCGAATTCAAGATGGCCGAATTTTTGTTTGGCCCATTACTTCTGACCGGGTGGTTGGATTTGTCCCAGATTTGGTGTGTGAATGCTGCAGGGTAGGTTCATGAACTGATTTGAGTTTGGAGGTCAACACTTTCAAAATGGTGGAATTTTTATTTGGCCCATAACTTCTGACTGGGTGGATTGATTTGCCCGGTAACTCCTTAATTTAATGGTTCACCATTTCAGTGAATCTACCATATCAGGTAGGCCTACAGTGTAATAACCAGTGTAACAATATTTAAATACCATGTAATACTAGTGTAATACCAGGGTAAAAATAGGTAATACCAGGTACAGTGTAATAACTAGTGTAACAATATGTAATACCATGTAATACTAGTGTAATACCAGTGTACAAATACGCAATACCATGTAATACCACTTACACACAAATAGCTATATGATATAAGTACAAAATTGGTACATGGTGTCACACTGGTATGACGTGGTATAAAATATTGTTACACTGGTTATTACACTGTACCTAATGTGGTATATCCACTGTAATAGTGAACCATTAAAACAGTGTTACCATTTGCCCCATTTTTTCCTTCATTTTCACAATAGTCATTTGGTTTTAAGCCTATGCACGTCATTGATCTATGTATAGATATTAAATATATTTATTTTATATTTTGTATTTATCATAAACATTCATGAAAAGGTGGACGGGAGTGGTAGGAATGATTGGGGACTGGAAGCGTTGCGTTTCGGGGATATACCTTAAGCAGTCGAAGGCGACTGCACAGGCAGTCTAGTTGATGAATGTGTATGTGCATAGCTCTGCGTAGTGCGTATTTCTATACAGTACTGTACCACTGTGTATGTAATATACACATTGCATGAGTGAGAGAGAGAAAGAGAGAGAGAGAGA
>NC_085865.1:31056221-31061221 GCF_034702125.1 Engraulis encrasicolus | reverse complement strand
GTGTGTGCATTTGTGCGTGTGTGTGTGTGTGTGTGTGTGTGTGTGTGTGTGTGTGTGTGTGTGTGTGTGTGTGTGTGTGTGTGTGTGTGTATGTGTGTTCATGCATGCGTGTCTATGTCTATATGTCTGTGTGTGTGTGTGTGGGGGGGGGTGTTCCCCCTTGCTGTTCGGATAGCACTCTACAGACCCTGAGGCCATACACACAGCACTGCATTACCATACTGCTGATACCTGCACAACTCCCGCAGAGAGAAGAGAAGAGAGGAGAGGAGAGCTAGAGGGTGGAGGGGGAGGGGTGGTGGGGGGGTGGGGGACTAGGGGATTAGGGGATGGCAGCGTGCACTGGTGGAAGTTTTGCAGCCACAGTGGTGGTGGTGGTAAAATTGGTTGGTTGGAGGGCTACAAGGCATGTAGGGAGGTGCGTGGCGGGGGGTGAGTGGGGGTGTTGAGGTGGGATGAAGATCTGGTTTGGTCAAGGTTTTCTAGTCATGATGGTGGTGGTGATGGTGATGATGTTGGTGGGTTGGAGGGCTACAAGGCATGTAGGGAGGTGCGTGGTGGGGGGGGGGGGTGGATGGGGGTGTTCAGGTGGGATGGAGATCTACAGTAGTTTGGTCAAGGTTTTCTAGTCATGGTGGTGGTGGTGGTGATGATCTTGGTGGGTTGGATGGCTTCAGGGGGTGGATGGGGAGCAACATGGTTGGCTGGATTGGAGATGGTGGTGTGGGTTATGGGACGGATGTGTGGATTGGTGGAAGTGTATACGTACGTAGTAATGGAGTCGTGTTGGTGAGGATGGTTGGTTGGAGTGCTGCATGACACTTGGGATGTGAGTTGGGTGGGGATGTCGAGGTGCGATTGAGATGCGGACTGGTTAAAGTTTTATTGTCACAACAGTGGTGGTGGTGGTTGTAATATTGGTGGATCTGGATGACTGCAGTGGGTGGATTGGGAGGGACATGGTTGGGTGGATTGGATCAAGGGGTTATCCTTATAATTAAAAAAATAATAATAATACAAAAAAGATTGGTGGACTTTTTCTGTCATGCCAGTCGTGTTGGTGATGTTGGTTGG
This sequence comes from Engraulis encrasicolus, assembly GCF_034702125.1. Classification (NCBI taxonomy): domain Eukaryota; kingdom Metazoa; phylum Chordata; class Actinopteri; order Clupeiformes; family Engraulidae; genus Engraulis; species Engraulis encrasicolus. The sequence goes on along the minus strand of NC_085865.1, from coordinate 31,060,147 downwards.
AGGGGTGCACGGTACATGGGGAGGTGTATTGGGTCGGGATCTTGAGATGGGATGGAGATGTGGAATGGTTATTGTGACGACAGTGGTGGTGGTGGTGCGGATATTGGAGGACACCAGTGTGGATAGGGATGAGGTGGAAGATGCGAGAGTTGGCGGTGGAGATGACATTGAGTGTGGGGTTGGGGGTTGGTCGGATGGAGGTGTGGAGAGGTGGAGGTGGAGGAGGGGTCATGGATATGGTGGGGAGGCATCTGTCTGGAGGTGGAGGTGCAGGTGGATGTACTGTACGTTGTTGCGCTGGCAGGTGGTTGAAGAGCAGATTGCTCTCAGACGGCCCGGAAGGACAACAACATGCAGTTAGTTTAGAGAAAAAGAGAAAAGATGAGTTGCGTCTGTGGGGTAGTAGTATGAAAAAACCTTCAGGTGCTCATCATATTCCAAAGTTGCAAAAACTTGTAGTGGAGAGAGAGAGGGTCCGAGGCACTCTGAAGTACGTGTTAAAAGTCCCAATAGGCTATCAATGTCCATGTATCAATAAAGGACTTTTAACACGTACTTCAGAATGCCTCGGACCCTCTCTCTCTCCACAACATGCAGTTCATTTTTTTTTATTTCTGCTCTTGTCAGATGAAGTCACATAATGGGCTTTCAACTGCCCACGTCTCTCATCATCTCAGCCCCGCATGAAGCTCCCCATTCAGCAGTCAGGCCCAGTCAGTGCCTCCCCAGCCACTGCTCTGCTGTATACGATCAGCAGGCCTGTTGAGTGGGAGAAAAAGGACCATTACTTTTTTTTCTCAGCTTTCGTCTCCACTTATCTCCTCTGTTCGTCTTCTCTAACGCTCTCGCTCGGCATATGTAGTCCGTCCGCGCTCAACATCATCCTCAGGGAGAGAGCCATGCAGGGCCGCTGACATCTTTGCCTGCGCCCTGGACAAAGTCATCTAACAAGGGACCCCTCAACCAATATATGCAATTTAATGAGGACCCAATTCTGGGCCCCCTGTCTCCCTGGGCCCGGCCGGGACAACTGACCCCTTTGTCCCCCCTTGTCAGCTTCCCTGGAGAGAGCAGTGGCGGGCAGCTGTGAATGGTTTTATCTAAGTAATTGGTGAGATTTCGAGGGGAGATTGCGGGGAGAAATTGCAGGCCCTCAGTCTCAGTCTCCGAGGCGTTATTAGGGCTTCCTTTATGCAGCGCCGTCGTCCATCGTCTATGGCTACCCCTCGCAATCCCATCATGCATCTCTGTCTCGCCCTCTCGTCCTTTCTTGCTCTCCTTCTCTCTCTTTCTCTCTCTCTATCGCTCTTTTCTGAGCTCAGTCTTCCATCTCTGTGATAGAAATTTCTAACGAAAGTCTAACAACCCCCCACACACACACACACACACACACTGAATTACTACCGACACTTTTAGTCTGAAAAAGTACACTTAGCTTAACATTCGCACCGTAGAAACTGTCTGAAAGGCATTGAAAAATGTGGAAGAGAATAGGCGTGTGGGGAAAGAAAAAAAACAACATCACGCTGACATCTCAGCGCCATTTCGTTTCCCTCTCTCTCTGTCTCGCTCTCTACATGCAGCCATGTAGGCTTTCAGACATTTCAGAATGTTTGAGTCTGCGCTCGCCCGGTTGCCATGGGGACGAAGAGGTCAGCTGACAGCATGGCACCGCCGCGCGCTAGCGATGATGATGGTGGTGTTGGTGATGGTGGTGGTGGGGGTGGTGGTAATGGCGGCACAGCACATGGCAGGCTTGTTGTGGCTGCACGAGCCAGTACGAGACCCCCCCCCCAGGGGCGGTGCTGGGTTTAGTGGATGGGGGCCTGGGGGCCTTGCGGTGGCAATTTTACTTACTGTTGCACTGACCTGGAATAATGACGTTAATGCTTCACAGAGGCAGTGATGGAGGGATGAAGGGATGAAGGGCACTGGTAAGGAAGAAAGAAAAGGCAGGACCTGTGTTGTGGCTGCTGTGGAGATGTGCCGAGGGCATGGTGTTGATTACTGAAGAGAGAGACAAAGTGAAAGGCTGAGAGAAGAAAAGAGAGAGAGGAAGAGAGAGAGAAAATTTGAGAGAGATAAAGTGAAAGGCTGACAGAAGAAAAGAGAGAGAGGAAGGGGAAGAGAGAGAAAAAAAATGACAGAAAGGAGAGGATGAAGAAACGGAAGTCCACCATGGGAGCATGATACTGGTTACTGAACTGAGAGAAAAGCTAATACGAGAAAGGCGAAGGGGGAGGGAAATCCTCCTGGAGAAAATGGTATGGGTTACTGGTGGAGAGAGAGAAAAGCTATGAGAGAGAGAGAGAGAGAGAGAGAGAGAGAGAGAGAGAGAGGGGTACGTAAGTACTCCTCTGACAAACTTGTCTTGCCTGGTGACCGTGGGCTGACCTGTGTGTCAGGGGAATGCATGACACGGTAAATTGTTGGGGGGGTAAAAACATGAAGGTTACTGAGGCACGTGGAAGTGATGGGGGGATTGTGTGTGTGTGTGTGTGTGTTAGTGTGTTAATGTGTGACTGTGTGCATGTTGTGTGTGTGTGCGTGCGTGTGTGTGTGTGTGTGTGTGTGTGTGTGTGTGTGTGTGTGTGTGTGTGTGTGTGTGTGTGTGTGTGTGTGTGTGTGTGTGTGTGTGTGTGTGTGTGTGTGCATGCATGTGTGCAGGTTTTGTGTTGGTGCTATTATGCGAGTGTGTGCATATGTGTGTGTTGGTCTTATTGTGTGTGCATGTATGTGTGCGTGTGCGTGTGTCTGTCTGTCTGTCTGTCTGTGTGTGTGTGTGTGTGTGTGTGTGTGTGTGTGTGTGTGTGTGTGTGTGTGTGTGTGTGTGTGTGTGTGTGTGTGTGTGTGTGTGTGTGTGTGTGTGTGTGTGTGTGTGTGTGTGCATGTTTTTGTGCGTTTGGGTCCATGTGGAATGCTGTATTCCGGAGGCGTAGAGGAGGGAATTCATCCGGCATATTCCATGATTAAAGCCGAGCAGGAGCCGCAGCAGAACGAAGGCAGAGCGAGGCAAGAGGAGTGAGCATGTCCATGAATACACAACCACACTCTTTCTCTTTTATACTGTGTAATGAGGGAGTAATTGAAACATTGGCATGTTGACATTTGCCTGCGAATGGGCTTTTAAAGTCAACCAAGGCACCCTGACAATTTCAAAAAATTCGCCTGCGGAATTCCTTTTTCTCATTACAGTTCTCCAAAAAGGAAAAAAAAGAACTCCCTGGTCTTCACATGTGTCTGTGATGTATGGTCCTTGTTTGACAATTGGGTAGAAAAATGTAAAGCAACAGAAAGACATATGGATGTTTGCCATGATGGTAATTGAATTATTCTGCGTATAAGTCTCTGCAACCAGGCTCCGGTTGGTTCAAACAACCAGAGGTGGACTTTCCATTAGGCAAACCTAGGCAATTTCCTAGGGCCCTGACCAAATCTGCCCTCCACAGGGACACAAACTGTCACACCAGTCGTGGTAGACATGCAAAAAAACAGGCTTGATCTTAATGTGTCACTTACAGTGGATGTAAAGTAACCAAAGATCTGTATGAGACAAAACCCTTGAAAAACTCCAAAACACAGAATTTTATGTGTATATAATGACTTTTGAGGGCCCCATGTTTATATTTTGGCTAAATGGATGGCTAGGATCGCCCCTGCAAACATCCCAACCCCTCAGCAATGGAATACATAGCGTGACCCAAATTCACACAGTCCAGAGGTACCGGATGCAGAGTCCAGATGCACCATCATTGGTCCCTAAAGTGATGGGAGAATTTCTTTCCACAGCTGAATGTCAATCGCAGGGTTTTCGGACCCACCCGATCTGGCACATCAGCAAATATTTATCTTCAATTTCACCTCCACCTTACCCAGCTCTATTCACCTTACCTACCTCCGTGATAGGATAGGCTGCTGGCTGTGCC
>NC_085865.1:31041221-31051221 GCF_034702125.1 Engraulis encrasicolus | reverse complement strand
GAGGAATGAGGAGACATGGGGAAGGACTGGGAGAGAGATATGGAAGGATTGGCAAAACCTTGGGCCAGAATCAAACCCAGGTCCCCGACGTAACAGCATGTTGCACTTGCACTTGCACTTGCACTTATGAAGGGAAAAAAAAGCATTGGCCCCTGAGGAGTGTCTCCCCATCGGGAAAATGCCCTGCACGGCAGATTACCAATCCACCGTTTCATGCAAGTGTGGGAGCCTAATCATTTATAGTTGGCAGGTAAAAAGTCTCAAACTAGACGTGACGATAATAACAACAAAGCAGGCCTAATAGTGACAAGACATGATAAGAAACTGAAGTAGGAACGGCAACATTTTTTCTTTTCTTAGTGTCCTCTGTCTTGACATTAAAGGATATTTTAATAGTTTGGACAGGTTACCTTATTTATGTTCTCTAATACGACCAATGGTGTTGGCAGAGTAGGTGATTGATTGCTTGCAGTAATAGGACACTAAAATAAGAAAGCATAATATTAAAGCATGTTGGTGCTTGAATGTATATCTGCTGTTCCTCTTCAGCAAGTAAAATCTTTTGTATCAGGTACAAGTCCCTGAGGATTACACTGCTGATTACAAACACGGCGAGGCAAAACTGTCAGGGGCTGAATATCAATTACCTGTAGATATTACCCCAGAGTATACTTCATGTACGGACTCATAACAACACACGGGATGCAGCCTTGTTCCAATATGTCATTATAGTACCTTAGATAACATTGGTTGTTTGTCAGGGAAAGCGTAAGGGATTGAGGATTTCTATCAGCTACAGCATTGAAAAGGACTGAGTACAAAAATACTGAATGTCCTTTTGTGCTTTTGATTGTGAAACTAGCTTTTTGATTACCTTGATTACAAAAAAAAAAAACGGAACAGCACAACATTGTTGCCATTGCAAACATACATTTGAAAGTACGGCAGCGTATGTTTTAGTCAAGTAGGCATAACACTTCATTTCTTTCATTGAAAAGTGATTTCTTTTGAAACAGCTGCGCCTGCCAGAAAAAAAACCTATCAAAGGGTGTAGGCCTCCTTCTATTCAGTGTTACTTTAGGAAGAGTTTTTTAAGATATGTTTTGGTCTTTTCTTGCCTTTTATTGAATAGGACCGTTTCAGAGGAGACAGCATACCAATGGGAGAGAGAAGTGTTTTGATGACTAAAACTGGGTATGCGCGTCATGCAGAAGCCAAAACCCAAAATTAGAACCGGTAGGTAGAACAAAAAATGTAACCTGTTGATAGCAACCAACTGCAATCGCATTATATGAACAGCCCAGAACCAGAGGTCTAGGTAACCAAAAGACAACACTAAGTACCGTATTTGGAAGCTCTAGGCTGTTGACATTCTTTGGGGGTCTGCGTAATAGCCTTTGCTGTAGACTAAACTACTGTGTAGTGTTGGCAATGCAGTTATCGATGAAAGCCAAGAGGTTTTGCTTGCAGACCCCAACACAGCTTACAATGGCAATACATTTGGGGAACACGCAGGGTAAGGCCTGGCATACCACCTCACAGTAAAAAGAACAACAACAATGTTTTGTTCACAGTGAACTGAAGTTGACTGTGACCATGTCAGCTGCTGTGGTTACAAGATATCCTTGGCTGTGTGACTACCTTGGCTGTGTCATTTGAACCCTCCTGCAAATGTGCTGGTATTTTAACTGGAACCTTGGCAAAGAGCAAAAGCTGGAAAATGCACAGACTCTTGGCTAAATCAGACCAAAACTATTACGATAAGATTTTAATGTTTTCTGAGCAGCTTTGGCAGCTGGGAAATAACCCTCAAAATGAGATGTGCCACTAAATATGCATGCTATACAGTATCCATTCACTGAATACCATGATAGCACTTTTACGTGACAACACAGTTTGATCAAATAGCGACCTCGTGTTCTCCAGCTGTACACATGGATACAGAGTGTAATAGCGTCCATAGAGTGCGCTTGAAACTTAATTTCAGTTATGAGTGTCTCTTCTCCACAATGCGGCAGCGCGTTTTGCTGATGATACGTCACATTGATTCGCGGCACATCCTCTCCCGATCAACTAATACGATTTCTAGCGGAGCGACTCATCAGATAAACTATAATTGCTTTGATGAAACGCAAGGATTTCTCAAATAAAATGTTAATTCAGTTAATCGAATGACTATGTTCTCAACACACTGGTTTTATTGACTGGTGGGTATAGAAGATGGGGATAGCATAATGAGTTCTGAAAGTGTGCTCACTGAGGTCCGCTGAGGGGAACTGTGTCTCCTGACAGCTGTTGGATATAAAACGTTGCGGATCCTTTGGGGGGCTTTCAAAATGATATAGGAATCAATAAACAAACACTATGTGAAATTGATTAATATAGGCCGGAGCAAATGTGTGTGTGCTCTGAAAACTGACTAGTCCACTCCAGGGTACAGCTGAAGACAGAGGACACATCAGCTGTGTTGCTAGTTATTCAGAAGTCCTAATCTGTTGTCTCAGGGATGCATAATGCGGTGTGTGTGTGTGTGTGTGTGTGTGTGTGTGTGTGTGTGTGTGAGAGAGAGAGAGAGAGAGAGAGAGAGAGAGAGAGAGAGAGAGAGAGAGAGAGAGAGAGAGAGAGAGAGAGAGAGAGAGAGAGAGAGAGAGAGAGAGAGAGAGAGAGAGAGAGAAGCTAATACGAGACAGGCGAAGGGGGAGGGAACTGAGAGAAAAAGAGAGAAAACCCTCCTGGAGAAAATGGTATGGGTTACTGGTGGACAGAGAGAGAGAGAGAGAGAGAGAGAGAGAGAGAGAGAGAGAGAGAGAGAGAGAGAGAGAGAGAGAGAGAGAGAGAGAGAGAAAGAAAAGTAATTATTCATTTTAGAATATTGATTTAAATGGTTGGGTACACATTGTGGGTCTACGGTGTGCAACTGTACTGTAATACCATAGCAGCAATACAAAAGGGACATTCATTATACATACTGTACATATGCAACAAAGATAGGCCCTACTCATTTCATGCTAACTGTGGCAACAAATTTCACCAATACTTTCTGCTCACATCGGCTTCAATATCTTTGTTTATCTGAGCTATAATTATATGTAAATTGCACATTGCATTTAATAATATCTAGAAATGTACAATTCTATATATGACATTTATATAACATGTTCATGAATACTGGAAGGTGCGGCTGCTTGGTTGGCTTTTTATCAAGAGACAAAATAACAGGTGGTCATACGTTTGTGTGTGTTTGTGTGTGTGTGTGTGCATGCATGCGTGCCTGCGTGCGTGCGTGCGTGCGTGCGTGCGCGCGCGTGTGTGTGTGTGTGTGAGCGTGCACATTTGTGTGTGTGTGTGTTCATGCGTGTGTGTGTGCATGCGCGTGTACCTGCATGTGTGAGTGTGTGGATGAGTGCGTGCATGCGTTTGTGTGTGTGTGCTGGGCTGGATTAACAGTTCATGCTTTTAGGTAGCAGGCGGTTGTGACTGACAACAACAACACATTTAAGCCCATCACAGAAACTGTTTACCCGTCCAATACCATGCGCCATTTTGCCACCTCTTACCCGTCCGTCTCTCGGTTTAATATGAGGTGTGAATTACCTGACATTTCGATTTGGACTTGTTATTTTCAGTATGGAGTTTATACTGGCTGAACATCAATCCGTAGAACGATTAGCCCATCCTCCCCCAACCCCACCCTAACTCCCAATCCCCTTGAACATCGATCTGAGAATCAAGAGGACTCTATCCTTAAGACTTTCCTCGAGACCATTTCCCTTCTGAGAATTGTTCTGGTTTAGCATTTAGATAGCTCCTTGGACGCTGTAAAATGAAAGGAGTGATTGTGGTGGTGGTGGTGGTAGTGTCGTATGTGTGGTGTTAGGGTGGTGTGGTGTGGGATTGTTAGTAGGAGCCTGAGATGCCGATAGAGAGGTCGGGGTATAGGGGTTGATTGCGGGCAAAGGGGTCGAATGCCCCTGGGCTGAGAGAGAGAGGGGACCCAAAATTGGGTCTCCATCACATTTTATATATATTGATTGCCGGGGCCTTTCAGATGGCTTTGTCCCGGGCCCTGGCCAAGACTGTCAGCGGCCCTGATAGGAGCTGCAGTTTAGTGAGGGAATGTGAATGCACCGATTCCCCCCACCCCTTCTTCACAAAGACAAGCCACGCGGGTACAATTGGCTTGCGGCTGTTGGCCTTGACTTCCAATGAGGGCTTTGGCCAGATTTATCTGTCAGCCAGTCCCATCACACTGCAGGGGCTTTAGGATGACAAGGTGTCTCTCAAGGTGGCTCAGTCAATGTGTCATTCACTGAAAAGAAGTCTCACCAAAGTGTGTAGATGTGGGGTGTCCGTGTGTGTGTGTGTGTGTGTGTGTGTGTGTGTGTGTGTGTGTGTGTGTGTGTGTGTGTGTGTGTGTGTGTGTGTGGTGTGTGTGTGTGTGTGTGTGTGTGTGTGTGTGTGTGCGCGTGTGTGTGTGTGTGTGTGTGTGTGTGTGTGTGTGTGTGTGTGCATGTGTGTGTGTGTCTGTCTGTCTGTGTGTGTGTGTGCGTGTGCGTGCGTGTGTGTGTGTGTGTGAGTGAGAGAGAGAGAGACAGTGTGTGTGTGTGTGTGTGTGTGTGTGTGTGTGTGTGTGTGTGTGTGTGTGTGTGTGTGTGTGTGTGTGTGTGTGGTGTGCGCGAGAGTGGTGTGCATATATGTGCGCGCGTGTGTGCATGTGTCTGTGTGCATTCCAACACACAACACTTCACATCATTTTAGCATATGGCAAGCAGAAAATTAAAAGCAAATCATGCATTTGAATACCAGATTTAACAGCCTATTTGAGACAAGGGCAAGCCGTTCAATGACCTTCACCCAGAAAGCTGTCTCTATTCCTCATCTAATCCCGTCTGTCTAACAGGCAGTGCGGCGGCGGGGGTGTTAGTGGGGAGGCTGGGAGTTGTGAATTGCTTTGGCATCCAAAGTAGGCCCACAGAGTCGGGGTCAGACAGAATGCCAGGCATTAAAGTTGCATCGGCGTTTGACATGGCATGAATAAATAATGCAAACCTCCTCCAATCCACACCCCTCCCCCTGACCCACTCACCCGCACCCCATAACCAACCAACCCTGCCCAAACACTCCCATCCCCACCCCCTCGACCAAGCCTCCAACCTCCACCCCCTCTTCCAAAGAGCCCTGTTTTACCCAAACACCCCCCACCCTCAACCTCCAACCCCTCCACTGAACCCACGTCCACACCCTCCCATTACAGCAGTGATAAAGCAGCCTCTCATGGAAATGCTGTAATATTGATGTGGACCAAATGCCCTTGGATGGCACACGGATGGGCATTAAGCGGTTTGGCAACCTCCTTTACCATCAGCAGTCAGAGGGCGGAGAGAGGGAGGAGGTGAGGAAGGAGGGGAGGACTGGGTGGCAAGCTATAAGGTCACATGAGGTTCCCTTTTCTCTCTCTTTCTCTTTTTTAGGAGAGAAAACGACAGATGAGAAAAATGGTTCAATCTGCTTGCTATAAAACCAGGGCCAAATAAACACGGTGTCGTACGGCCATACGGCGTGCCTTTCCCGGCGTCGCAAGACAGATAAACAGCTCTGAAAAGTGATCTCTGTGTATCGCGGCACGAGAATAATCTGGAGCGACAACATGTGGCGAGCCCAAAACAAACACGCTAGCGACGGCGAGACATTAGCTAGCTGCTGCTTATTTTCCCTCTTCTGTGTCTGCAGGCAGAAACAGAAACAGAAGACGGATAGTTGGCTTTATGGATAAACAGTCTATAAAGCTTTGCTACCCCAATTAGCCACACGTTCCTACCACCCCAGACGTAGAGATATCTGCGATTACTTCAACAACTGCATTTTCTTTTCTTTTTTTCTCCTTTGTGTTCGCCCCAAGCACAGCTGCCACACAACAGTGTGCATTAGTGTGTATATTTTCAATAGATCACATGGACAAATACAACCATGCTTCAGGGTGATTGTTATTCATTGTTCTTCCCTGTCTGAACAAAAGCCGTAGACACCGGATGTGTTTGCTTAACACACACACACACTGTGCTCATCCGTTTATGGCTGTGTACTGTGTACACAGATGGGGAGTTTGTGAAATCCGCAGTTATTGATCCAGCCATTTATGAAGGGGGGTGTTGGCTTTGATCAGTACTAAGCAGTATCATAAGTAGGTCTTTGTCAGTGCCCATTTGACGTATGGCATGAGCTACGAGCTGAAATGTCAGGCACAGATGCATTGATCTCCCTTTTGTGTAATTTCAGGAAGTGTGATGGGGAGGGGAAAGGGAGGGGCTGGTGTAAATTCAGATCGAGAATAGTAGTAAATTGTTCAGAATAGCATGAACTCTTTTATACTTATATAGCCTATGTTAATATTTGTCATCTGGTGTGCTTTCCTATATCAAATGGTGGAATAATAATAAACAAATGAATGAATAAAAATACATAAAATAGAAATACAATAAAATAAAATACAATAAAATAAGATATATCCAGTAAATAAATAAATAATCAAACAAACACGTACATACATACATACACTACATACGTACATACATACATACATACATACATACATACATACATACATACATACATACATACATACATACATACATACATACATACATACATACATAGGCCTACATGAACAAACAAACAATGGAAAAGCATCATCGTTTCCACCACAGAGGATCGTCTGGAATGGGTCAGACAACAAGTGCTGAGACGCATTTTGTGTGACAGTGTCGGGTTCACAGCGTTCGTTCATTCACTCTCCTTTTCCCACAGACCTACTGTGTGTGTGTGTGTGTGTGTGTGTGTGTGTGTGTGTGTGTGTGTGTGTGTGTGTGTGTGTGTGTGTGTGTGTGTGTGTGTGTGTGTGTGTGTGTGTGTGTGTGTGTGTGTGTGTGTGTGTGTGTGTGTGTGCGCGTGTGTGTGTGTGTGTGTGTGTGTGTGTGAGAGAGAGAGAGAGACAGAGACAGAGACAGAGAGAGAGAGAGAGAGAGAGAGAGAGAGAGAGAGAGAGAGAGAGAGAGAGAGAGAGTGCCATGGCTACCAGTGCCTGGGGGTAGCTGTCTGCACCCGATGTCGATTCTGCTATGCGTTATATAACAGATCCATTGTGACGGGTGCTCCTACACTTCCCCCCATACTCCAACATGATCTGGCACTACACCCATTCACCCATCCTGCTGCACCCACACACTGACACAAATACAGAGTCTAGAGTGTATAGAGGTACAAGGATTGTTGTAAATGTAATTAAAATATTAGTAGTATGGATTTTCATACCTGCAACTACAGAATGTATTATTGTAATCACATCCATAACAATACTTCTATAGGCTACAACTCTGTATAGCCAGCCATAACAGTATAGAATTATACAGTATACTCTATAACTGTATCAGAAGATAGTTTTTGTGTATGTCACAGTATATGTGTATATACACAATAAAAACAGGAATTATTATTAGTTTAAAGTAAATGTTCATTAATGTGTAAACAGTAAAGTTGGAATATTATTTGAATATTTATTAAAATAACAATTAATAATTAGTTACTTCAAAATACCTGTATTGTATTTCAAGTCTTTTGCTGCTTTGCTAATGTAATAGGCCTACCATCATATTCCTCTGCATCAGTCAAATAATTGCTACATTATTTTTCATTAAAATTTACCAAAATCACTTGACAAGTATCAGTTATTTAGTTTTCCCAAAGATGTGTGAAGCAGCTTTATTGTGGTCTAATTGAAGGTCAGTGGTCTTGTTAGAACGGCCATGTGGTGGCGTTGATGCCGTTGGTGAGTGTGTGTGCCGTGAGATTGCGTGGGCTGAAACTCATCTCTGTGTACAGAGCCCTGGGCCTTTGTTTTCCGAGCCAATGGTGCTTGATTTGACATGTCAAAAGACTTAACAATCTCAGCAACAGCTTCTGAATGCGGGTCGGGCCTGTCATTGTCATCATGTCCGCACCACAGCCCTTTCCTTCACGTCCCCTCCCTCTGTAATTCGCCTGCATGTTTTACATGTCGCACCACATCTCTCCTGAAGGTTGATTTTTTTTTGTTAACACGCTGATGCCTCGGCATGCATGTTGTGAGACTGGCATCCCCAGGGAGCTATTGACCATCGCATAACCCCACAGTTGAATTATTTACATGCTTGTAATGACTGCTGCGCCTAGCCTGCTTATGAAATACACCCTCATGAAGCCCCCACAATTCATTTGAGGGTGTGTGGTGATATGTGTTGTTGTGTGTATGAATTGTATTGTCCAAATAATTTTGTGGAATGTAATGGAATTGTGGAATGTATCGCTACGTGTTGTTCCACAGGGTCTCAAAATTCCGAAAACGCCACCCACCCTGCCCGTATGGTATTTTTGTTCCTATTAGCCCCTGCTTACATTTGAACCGTTTGCAGACATATTTGGTTGACAGCTTGCAAATCCACGTTCAATATGCAGCTTCCACACCAGAGCAGGCAGACAAGCATGGACATCTTAGCATAAACACACCTTCACACAGATACAGACACAGACACAAACACAGACACACACAGACGCACACACAGACGCACACACAGACACACGCACACACACACACACACACACACACACACACACACACACACACACACACACACACACACACACACACACACACACACACACACACACACACACACACACACACCAATCGGCGTACACACACACTGTAAATGCAGCGAGCATTTATTTGCCACATGCTTGGCTGATACCGGTGTCATTGTCATGGCAACCTTAAGGAGACGTGTGCAAAGGGCTGTTCCTTTTCGCACCACAAGTTTCAGCAGTCTCCAATTTCTGATTAGGAAACCGTGACGTTCATTTCATGATTCATGTCAAACAAGAAAACCTTTAGCACGGACCATCTTTAACCCCCTCTATTTAGGCCATGGCTGGGTGAGAGAGCTGGATGGCGCTGTGTTACTGCTACTGGTTCTATATTGCCAAGCCAGACTGAAACAAATTCTCTCTCTCTATACCTCTCTCTATCTTTATGTCATTTGGTATGCTGCGAAGAATAGGAATCCACTTCATGCCGTCCATTTACCTGTTTATGTGTTCTATTGCTGGTTACAAAACTAAAAAGTCAGACATTGCTGTGGGGTCATTTTGTGTTTAACACCTTCCAATGTAATCACCAGTGAGTGACAGCACTGCTACATACAGCTACAGGTCAGCCTACTGTATCAAAAGGGATCTTAGAGTGATCTCCTCTCATCACTGAACTTTCAGTTTCTCATGGGGCCACACACACACACACACACACACACACACACACACACACACACACACACACACACACACGCACGCACACACGCAAACACACACACACACACACACACACACACACACACACACACACACACACACACACACACACACACACACACACACACACACACACACACACACACACACACACACACACACACACACACACACACACGTGGGCGCATACAAGAATTCAAGGTTGCACTGGATTAATCCAATAACGATGAATTAAAAAAATGTTTCTAGCTACCATCTGCCATGATCCACTTATAGGTCTCCCCAGGCGACTCGTCCGCCTCCTCTCCTGCCCCCTTGTGTGAGACGCTCCATGTACAGATCCAGCAGTCATGATGAAGGTTGGCCTCACATAAAGAAGTAACCTAGCGTGCCTCTGGTACACCACTCAGCAGGCTCTGTAAAGCAAAGCGTTCTTGAGGTTTTTCTTTATTTCTTCAACAAGGTTGATCCTCTCAAGGCTACACCTGTAAATATAGCCTACCATCAGTGGTACAAGGATTTTTATGTGTCGAAGGTGTTTTTTATGGCTTGTAAGGTGTTTGTGTTTTTGTTACAAAGATGGTGTTCTGGTCAAATAATTTAAAAAGGTATAGCTCATATTCGAACAATATCTGCACTCCTTTTCCCACAAAATTCACCTTCT
>NC_085865.1:31008721-31033721 GCF_034702125.1 Engraulis encrasicolus | reverse complement strand
ATGCGTGTCTTGGCAAACATGGTGGTAGCACAGACTTTCTTGTGTTAAAGATTGGCTGAAAATTGGGCTTTGTACTGAATCGAAGTCTTTGTACTGTATCATAGTCGTTCCCTCTTCTACTTTCAGTCAGCAGCTTCCTGCCAAAGAAAAACAAAGGAACATTTTTATCATGTATTCAAGGAGTCTTTCATATCCCGGCCCAAACGCTGTCAGTGCTTCTTCACATGTGGCACCTGCTGCTGGTGGAGATTTATACACTAGGCCTTGTAGTTCAATTTCAGCAGATCTCTCCCTCTCTCTCTCTCTCTCTCTCTCTCTCTGTCTCTGCCTGTCTGCCTGTCTGTCTGTCTGTCTGTCTGTCTGTCTGTCTGTCTGTCTGTCTCTCTCTCTCTCTCTCTCTCTCTCTCTCTCTCTCTCTCTCTCTCTCTCTCTCTCTCTCTCTCTCTCTCTCTCTCTCTCTCTCTCTCTCTCTCTCTGTGCTCTGCTCTGCAAATCAACCCTGTCTGTCACAGTGGGCCTGTGCAGTGGGCCAAGGTCACAGGCCTTTTGCTTGCAAGTAACATCAGAGGGGCTTTTATGGAGACTGATGACTGACCCAGAGACGCTCTCTTGCCACCCTCTCATTCACTTAACGCAGCTCTCCACTCTACTCATGCACACATCACATGAATCCAGTCCAGCTTCAGACACGAGTGACTGACTGATTGGCTGACTGTCTGGTCTGGCGTCCATAACAATGTGTAGTGTACTCTTTTTAATACTGTCTGCTGAAATGGCTTTTGTGTGTGTGTGTGTGTGTGTGTGTGTGTACGTGTGCGTGCATGTGTGTACATGCGTGCGTGCGTGTGTGAGAGAGAGCGAGATTGTGTGTGTGTGTGTGTGTGTGTGTGTGTGTGTGTGTGTGTGTGTGTGTGTGTGTGTGTGTGTGTGTGTGTGTGCATGCGTGCGTGTGTGTGTGAGAGAGAGATAATGTGTGTGTGTCTATGTGTGCGTGTTAGTGTGTGTGTGTGCGTGTGTGTGTCACGTGTGACAAAGATACAGAGAGCCGGCATACAGAGGAAAGATGAGGCCAAGTGAAAAAGTCTGTTTGTCATTGATGCCCCTCCCCCAGATCCCCTGCCATCTCCTACAGGAAGTCCTCCATCACGCTGCGCTACGGTGGCATGTCAAGGACAAACAGAGTATTGGAAACGGGCCCGGCGTGAAATAAAGAGAGATGAAACGGTATGAGAGCTGACACTCGCCACAGAGAGCAGCCAAACGATCGCCGGCGTTCCATCACCAGCGAGACAGTCGGTCCCAGGTGCTCCAGAGACTGTGGTCTGTTTTTTTTCCCGTTTGCTTTTTGTTATTTCATTTTTCATTCCTTTTGTTCTTTTTGCTTTTCTGTTCTAGCGTCCATAAATGTCTAAGATAAAAACACTCCAAGAAGGGGTTTAGGGAATAGGGGGTGCCTCTTATTGTCTTTGTTTGTGTTTTGGCCATTGTACTGCAGTCAATTATGGACCCACCAGCAGCGTTTGCATTCGCAAGCCAATCGGGCAACAGCTCTGTTCTGTTAGCTGCACCCGTGCCAATGTGGCCGGCCACAGACTGTTGCTGGACTGGTTGGACTTGCTAATTTTTCTGTTGTTTGGTTTTTGGCACTCGCTTTCAAATGGCAGACAAGGAAACCACCACAGCGAGCAGATTACAGACATTTTCTCCAGAAAACCACAGACAGCTCTTATTGTTTCCTCACCATCGGTCATTTGAATATTGCTGGGGAAAAAAAACTTTGTGTGCGTGCATGCATGTGCGTGTGTGTGTGTGTGTGTGTGTGTGCGCGTGCCTGTGCGTGTGCATGCTCGTGCGTGTCCGTGTGCGTGTGCGTCTGTGTGTGTGTGCGTGTGTGTGTGTGTGCATGCATGTGTGCCTGTGTGTGGTATTGTGTGGCTTCATAAGGGTTTTTGTGTTCAATTCCTTACCACCACAAAGACTGACAGTGAGAGAGAACAAAAGAAAGAAAAAGACAGAAACAGATGGAGACAAAAAGAAGAGAGAGAGAGAGAGTGTGTAAAAGAAGAAATAAAGAGAGTGACAGAGACTGAGAAAGAGAGAGAGAGAGAGAGAGAGAGAGAGAGAGAGAGAGAGAGAGAGAGAGAGAGAGAGAGAGAGAGAGAGAGAGAGAGAGAGAGAGAGAGAGAGAGAGAGAGGAGACAGACATAAAGCGAGAGAGAGAGAGGCCTCAGTCTCAGTGGACTGACTCACTGCCATTAACAGCACTTCAGTCTGATTTCAGCGAGATTCTGCCTGAGTCAGGGCAGAGGCAGTAGACCAGACCTCCCTGATGGCTGGCCCTGGCAGCTTGCTTTGCTGTGAGTGCTATAGGACGGCGCTCCATGATAAGGCCTGACAGATCAGGCCCCCTTATGTATGCTCCCACAAACCACAAAACATCCAGAGTAAAAACAGGATTTTGTTGTTCTTCCTCAGTGAGAACCAATAGTTTTGGTGTCTGTATAGATTCTCATTCATTCAGGTCATGTTATTTAAAGGTGCACTGTGTAATATTGTTCGTAGTTAATTCATGCTGCCCATTCACAACTGTTACCTTTCTAACAAAGACATATCACGACCATCAAATTCTAAGTATTCAATATGACTGGGGAAATTGCACTATGAAAATTCATGAATTTCCATATGAATTTCCAGAAATTGACATTTTTAGCTGCAAAACTTACTGTACTTTGGTCATACTAGTAAATATCAGTTTATTACTCAGTAAATATTCATGAAATGATCAGATTTGATTCAGAAATGATTTGCCAATAGGCAGCACATTTTCAAAGAGAAGCATAGTTGCAATACCTATTCTGGCCACAATCTTACACAGTGCACCTTTAAACAGTTTTGCCGTACGCAACTGGACTTGGAGCTTGAAAGGTGCTTTGCTCCTTACCCTCAATGTATTTTAAGATCCAAGAAGAACTTTAGTTGATCAGCCTATCAACAGCTTTAATGTTCCAAATGGAATGTTGGCTTTCTTCTCATGATGAGTTCTTTGTTACATTGTATTCCAATCTCAGAGAAGCATCGGCTTGATCCACAAATTGAACACGCAAACGTAATCCGATCGCCATGTATCCACATTCAATTAGAACACATTATCACATATTACATAGTGGTGCACGGCAAAGTATGCCTGCTTGTGCAATTTGCGGTGGGAAGGACAATTATGTCTGCAATTGCTTTAGCACCCAAAGGTTATTGTGTCTCCAATTACATTCTTGTTATAATATGAAACTCAATATTGAAAATCCGCTCCCGTAGCTGTGGCTGTGGCTGTGGCGCAGCGGGCACGCTAACGTAGTTATGGAGGCTCGCTAATTGGAGGATGTTCGCAGAGACGGCAAACACACTAATGGGTGATGATGGCTTATCTGCCCGCATAGCGCTGTCTCACACACCTTAACAACAGCTCTCATCAGGGTTGGTGACAGCTTTGGCCAGGCCCAGGACAAAGACTCTAAAAAGCCCCCTCCCAAGCCAATATAGTGAATTCAGGTCAATTGGGCCACTTTGGGCCATTCGCTTACAGTATATGCCAAAAAAAGTGCCCCAATTTACCTGAATTCACCCCCAATGTAATTAAGACCGTTGGAGCCTACAATGTAATAAGGACCCCCCCTCTCTACCTGAATCCAGGACAATTTGCCTGTTTGCCCACGCCTGTCTGTTTCCCTGACTCTCACTGCACACACTAAAAAAAAGAAAGACAGGCAAGGGCCAGAGAGGAAGTCAGCAGCAAAAAGCTCACTCACGGCCCCTTGGCTGTGGTCAGAGTTAATTAACAGGTGTTGGACAGGGGCAACGGAAGGGATGGGAAATTAGAGATTCAGAGATAAATATGGGGAAGAGGTCTGAGTCAGATAGAGTGAGAGAGAGGAGTGCTTGGGAATGAGAGAGAGAGAGAGAGAGAGAGAGGGGAGGGAGAGCGATAATATCTTCATGAACATGTTCAGCTCTTCAACCCCCAACCCCGGCCTTTACCTCCGCACACACATCCAGACACAGGAGTACACACGTGCACGCACACACAAACGCACGCAAGCACACACACACGCATGCACGCACGCAAGCATGCACGCAAGCACGCACGCACACCCACACACACACACACACTACGTTCACTTCACTTCACAGACAGCCCATCCCTGGTCCAGCCCCCTAATTGTTGTCCGCGTGCCTCTAATCTGTTGTAATGAGCTGGAAAATGCTGTCTCGCTGCTGACCCCTCTCCTCTGCACATCGCTACACTTTCTAGAAAAAAAGGAAGACAGGAATAAAAGAAAATGGTTTGTGTGTGTGTGTGTGTGTGTGCGTGCGTGCGTGTCAGTGTGTGTGTGTGTGTGTGCGTGTGTGTGTGTGTTTGTATGTGTGTGTGTGTGTGTGTGTGTGCGTGCGTGCGTGCGTGTCAGTGTGTGTGTGTGTGTGCGTGTGTGTGTTTGTATGTGTGTGTGTGTGTGAGTGTGTGTGCGTGCGTGTGTGTGTACAAGCGTGTGTGTCAGTGCAAAAACGTGTGTTCTTGCTCACGTGAATGTGAAAATTGCCCACTTTTCGAGTTTGCGTGTGCGTGTGTGTGTGCGGGAGCGTGTATGCGTATGTGCATGCTTGACTGTGTGAAAGTACGTCTGGCAGGTGTGAGAATGGAGTGGGAGAAATGGATATCTTGCACTTCATGTCTCTAAATTAGCGCGGCGCACAACAGCACTCCGACATTAGAGCTCACACTCTGCCAGTGTATTAATCCCTAAGCACCTCTCGCTGAGGCCATTTGCTGCACACTGAGAACATTCAGCATTCATATTCTTATCCTTGGCTCCACACGATCTGCATGAGGTTACTAGGGAGGGTTGAGGATTCAAACGACCTGAGTACACATCTGCATACTCACCTTCAATACACTGATACTGAAGGTCACAATGTGATTATTGATTGGATTTGAAACTAGTAGGGCTGTCCTAAACGATTATTTTTCTCCCGATTAATCTATCAGCAATTTTTTTCGAATAGTCGATTAGTCAAACGATACATTTTTCAAGTATTCTGGCACTTTAATCTTCAAGGAAATTGGGAAAAAAGGAAGAAACCGTTAAAATGAGGTCCTTGAGCTCACAATGATAGTAGCTTATTTACTCCGAGATACAACGTCCAATTCATACGTGCTGGGCAATTTTAGGTTTCACTAAAGTAATAAAGCTTTAGTAAAGTAAGTAAAAAAGCATTGAATTAAATGAAACAATTAGTCGACTATGAAAATTCGTGTTGACTAATTTTAATAGTCGATTAGTCACGATTAGTCACGATTAGTCACAATTAGTCACGATTAGTCACGATTAGTCGATTAATCGTCCCAGCCCTAGAAACTAGATTGATGTACTGTACATGTAGTATTTGTAAATTAATCATTTAGTTGCGTCAATGTCTTTTTATTGTTTATAAAATGTGTATTTTCAGCCTGCCAATGTTGCTATATGTTTCTCAACAGGGGCTGTACAGCCCCCCAGGGGGCTTTCGGGAGCTCAAGGGGGGGCATTGAGAAGGATTCACCTGAGAGGGGATGGTGCTTCGTAGCCATTGGTGGACAATAGGCCATTTTATTTTTTAATACTAAGGGGGGCGTTGGGAGGATTATGATGAGGTACAGGGGGGCGCTTCTTCAAGAAAAGTTGAGAATCACTGATGTAGATAATGATTGACATTTCTATGGATTCCATCCATGATAGCCATGATTGTCTTGCCATTGTCATACTATGTAGTTCTGTACAGGAAGTCTGGAACTGCCTGTTTGAGAACTATTTTCAAGAGGGAGGGGTGAACCCAGTTGAAGATTGAAACAATTGGTTTCAACATCTGATTTACCCAAGAATCCCTAATTACTGTTTGGTCATGAAGTAGGCCTATGTAATTCCTCATACAGTACGCCTCATTGATTAGCTAGGTTGGCACGTGGCCAATGTAGCCTTCGCCAAGAATATCAGACACAGATGAAATGTAATAGGTAACTGAGCTAAAACTTATGGATGGATAAGTCTGGGGCAACCCTGGATGTGTTTTGTTACGTTAAATTGTTGCCTCAATATTAAATTGAAAACATATGCCTGGTGTAGCCAGTTTCATTGATTATAGTGGGAGGCGATTGTTACAGCAGATAAGTCTTTGACTCTGTGACAAACTCATCACTGCCTCTCAGCATTCCAAACTCTTTTTAGTGTTCAACTATTGTGTGCGTTAAGGGACCAGTATATTCTGGCCTGAAGGCATTCACAGTGGATACTGACAGGGAGCTGCTGTAACCATTGAATATTTAATCACCAAACACTTCCTGAATGGTAATGCAGCCTGTCACAATATGAAGGTCACTGAGAGCTAGGTCTGGCCATCCTTCTGCTTTTACTGGTTAGTTCAGCAGAAGATTTCTGTTTGTGTTTGCCATTTCTGAGATAGAGAGAAGAGAGAGAGAAGGGGGGGGCTTGGGGGAATTGTGTGTCTGTGTGTCTGTGTGTGTGTGTGCGTGTGTGTGTGTGTATGAGCCCATTCGTGCTTTTGTGTGCAGCTCTGTGTGTGGGCATGGATGATGCAACAGCCTCACAACCTCCATGGACACAAACACACACGCACACAGTGACACACACACACACACACACACACACACACACACACACACACACACACACACACACACACACACACTCACACAAACACACACACACGCACGCACGGACACGCACACACGCGCACGCACAAACACATACACACACACACGCGCGCACGCACAAACACACACACACGCACGCACGCACACACACACACACAGACTCATGGTGGCAGCCATACTGAATGTCACACCATGTTCTTTGACAGCTTGAGGCTGCAGTCCAATCCAGCACTGTACTGCATTGCTATTGCTGTGAGATAAAGGGTTTGTTCCAATATGCGACCTTGCGTCCTCCACTTGTGCTTGTGGCCTTGTACCAGGAAGTAACATGTCATGATGACATCACTGACAACAGCATTATATTTTAAATGTCTCGCAAAAGCCCAATTGTAAAGTCATTTTCTCATTTGCAAACTGGATGGTGAATGAAGAATAGTCCCCCAAAAATTGTTTTGGCCAGGCTGACAGCGGGGAAACTTATTTGTTTTCTCCACTGAGGTGGGGCCAGAAGGCGGGGCGAGGCCACAAGCACAAGTGGAGGACGCAAGGTAGCATATTGGAATGCATACAAAGTGTGAGATGAGATGCCGGTGAATGCCCTGGTGACAGACTACCTGACAGGCAAGACCACTTCTGTGTGTGTGTGTGTGTGTGTGTGTGTGTGTGTGTGTGTGTGTGTGTGTGTGTGTGTGTGTGTGTGTGTGTGTGTGTGTGTGTGTGTGTGTGTGCGTGCGTGCGTGCGTGCGTGCATGCAGGGTTGCCTGCAGGGGTGACAAAGGTGTCTGTTGTCCCGGGCCCAAGGGGAGTGGGAGCCCAGAATCGGGTTCTCAATACATTGCATGCGTCAGACGGGGGGCTTTTTCAGATGATTTTGCCCCGCGCCCGGCCAAAGCTGTCAGCGGTCCTGCGTGCGGGTGTGCGTGCATGTGCATATGTTTTGGTGGGGGTAACATGCTCAGCACTATGCTTCGTGTGGTGGTGTGGGTAAAGTCCAGCTGAGCTTTGCCCATATGACCTTTAATGCTATGACTCCCTATTGTCAGTTCTTCCTGATCCGGAACCAAGCTAGCTATGGTGAATGGAATGAGCTGATTGGTTATAGCTCTGTCAAAAGGCGGCCTAGAGCAGGGCCGTAATGAGACATTTTTAAAAACTGAGGTCAAATACTGTGCCCTGTATACTGTACATTTAAAATGCTTCAAACTCTTCAGTTGAACTCTTAAGTTAATTTTCATTCATCACTGCCTTGAGGATAAATGGGGGTGGCGTATACAGATAGGATTTCGCATTGTTGATCATAGATCGACTTTCATCATAGATAAATTTTACATGTCTGGAAAAAAAATACAGAGGACATGACCTCTGTGTCCTCAATGGTAGTTACGGCCATGGCCTAAAGTCCAGAAGCATTGAAAAACACACCTGATGCTCCTGCAGGAACTTCATGCTTCTGTGTTCCTGACTATGGGAACTTCCTTTCCAAGTGCTGTGCACAAGCTTGGTGCTAAAGACAGGAAAGTTTCTAGCTATATATGACAATATATGACAATTAGGGCTGGGCAACGTTAACGCGCTAATGGTGCGTTAACTATTGAGGTCAATATCACCCGACAATTTTGTTAACGCTTAATGCAGCAGTTTTTTAAAAATATATATTTTTTAGGACTGGTGTTTGTACTTTTATTTTGAAAGCGTAAGTCGGGATCGTCGTGGCCACTCATTGGTTACTGCTCTCCCTGGTAGTCGAGTTCAGACAGGAAAGGAAACACGGGAGAACGGTATGTTTACTATGGATAACAAATGATAAATATGCAGAAAGCGGAACTTTTGAATGGACATTTTCGCTATAAAGTGTCACAAGATGGGCTACTGGACAAAACCACAGTTGTGTGCAACCATTGTCAAGCAGAATTTGCTTATCATCGAAGCTACACAAGCCTAAGATACCACCTTAAGGCTATACACGCCGTCGAAGCTGAGCAATCATTCGAGGCGCCAAGATTTCGTCAAACTACTCTCGTATATGGAGGAAGGGTAGATCAACAGAAAGGGAAAAGGCTAGTCGAGGCAATCGCCAAGTGGGTGGCTTCAGCGTGCAGACCCATCAATATTGTGGAAGACCCGGGCCTCCGTGATGTTTTAAGAATAGCCACCAACGACGCAGCATACGAGCTCCCCTCTCGCCGCACAATTAGGAGAAGAATCCAGGAATTGTACAAAAATGAGAGGGAGGCAAAAGAGACGACACTTCGCAGCATGCCAGCCGTTGCCATCACGGGCGACTATTGGACATCACTAGGTAATCATAGTTACCTCGGGGTGACGGTGCAACATATTGATGCCAATTGGGAATTGCATTCGCATGCTCTCTCGGTAATGAAAACAGGCAGTACGCCGAAACCTGCGCTGAACAGTTTCTGCAGGTTGCTGAGGAGTGGAACGTGTCGAACAAAGTCGTCACACTGAGCACAGACAGTGCACGAAATATGATTGCTGCTGCGAGACATCTTCTCTTTGAGCACATCCCATGCTTCGTGCACAGCCTGCAGCGTTCCATCACAGTATCCCTACAGCACAGCCCTTTCGACTATGCCCTGGCCAAGTGCAGAAAAGTTGTAGGGCACTTAAAACACAGCCCAGCAAATGCAAATGCAAATGCAGAGTTGGAGCAGAAACAAGACGAACATGGTCAAAAGAAGGAATGCCTCATTCAAGACGTTCCAACGAGATGGAATTCTACTCAGGCAATGATACAAAGTATCCTCAGAAATGAACAGCCACTGCGGGATGTCCTCACGACACACCCCAAAATCACCATGACAACCACAGCTGACTTGGAGGTTGGAAATGCTACTTTGCAGCCTTGCAGGTGAGCTTTCCATTGTTATTTCTTGTGTGTGAGTGTGTGTGTGTGTGTGTGTGTGTGTGTGTGTGTGTGTGTGTGTGTGTGTGTGTGTGTGTGTGTGTGTGTGTGTGTGTGTGTGTGTGTGTGTGTGTGTGTGTGTGTTTATTAGGCCTATGCTACATGTAATTCATTGTAATACATTGTGTTTGTTTTCTCTGTTTCAGGTATGTGACAGAACTTTTAGGGGGAGAAGATTATGTCTCATGCTCTGTGGCCCTCCCTGCTTTTTGACATATCTCCCCGGGTGATGGAGAGTTCGGATGAGGACCCTGCTTATGTCACACAGTTCAAGGCTACATTCAGGAAGGACCTGGAGACACGCAGAGGAAATGCCAACATAGCATATCTGAAGATAGCTACTGCATTGGATCCTCGTTTCAAGGATCTCAAATGTGTGCCTAAAGGAGAGAGGAAAGAGGTGTGGGCCTCAATCACAAGGTTACTCAGAGAAGAGGGAGCTGGTGCAGAGCAACCTGTGGAAGAACCAGAGCCACCAACGAAAAGGTTAACCCTACTGGCTGACTCATCTGAGCCTGATTCTGAAAAAGAAGATGACACAATTGAGACCTGTGTCCATCGATACAGAGCAGAGCCCACCATTAGTTCGGATTCCTGTCCATTAGAGTGGTGGTCCAAACATGGACACTCACACAGCCTGCTAGCCCCCCATGCAAGGAAGTATTTGGGCACACCCTCAACATCTGTTCCCTGTGAACGGTTGTTTTCTCTTGCTGGTCACATTGTTCAGAAGAAAAGAGCGTCCTTGTCATCTGAAAATGTGAATAATCTTGTATGCCTTAGTAACTGGCTTCGTGCACAGAAGTAAAAGTTTGAATTGACAAGTGTCAGTATGTCTGTAGGAATTGACAAAGAGCTCAATGTTCTGGTTAGTGTAGGATATGTACAGTCGGTCCCCATACAATGCACACCCTTTACCGAGGTAATGCCACGTCATCCACCTCGGTACGTACCGGGCCTAGCTGCAGTGTACCCAAACAACCGCCGGGTGGCACTTGGGAGCGCTCGCTATACGCTTTACCACGTGGTAGTCTCTCTCTCTCTCTCTCTCTCTCTCTCTCTCTCTCTCTCTCTCTCTCTCTCCACTCTCTGTCTCTCTCTCTCTCTTCTCTCTCTCTCTCCTCTCTCTCTCTCTCTCTCTCACACACACACACACACACACACACACACACACACACACACACACACACACACACACACACACACACACTTTCTCTTGCATACACACAATACACATTCAAGCGCAAATGGGTAGGCAACATTTATTACCATATGGAATATTTTAGACGATGTTGACGGCATATTAATTATGCTCATATTCACCCGCACGCACCGATTCAGCGGATAACAACATGCCTAATTAAATTGTGTGAGAACACCTCCAGGAAGTAGGAAGAGTCATAAAAAGAATAAATAGCCTAATGATGATCGGATGAATTGCCATTAATGTGCAAGCTCTGACAAAATGTGTAAGCTTAGACCTAAATTGAGTGTAGCCACAAGCCCCTATATCGATTCTCGCATCGCAAGATTTGAAACGTCTAATATTGCAACTTCAAACTTGTTTTCTGGATGTGGATACTTTTTTCGTTTGGTAAACATGACGGAGAGTGCAATAGGAGGCCTAAACCTCACCGCAGTAACCTACAGCGCCGCGTTTAAGCGTTTAAGCGTTGGCTATTTATCTTACATCGCCAACAGCTGGGGCGATAACCTAACCTACACTTCCCTAATGAATTTAATGTTGTCATATTGGCAAAAATTAGCAAGCGATTGATATTGCTGTTTTCGTGCTCAAATTAAGTGACACAACAAAGAGGTTTAGGGGACACCACAGTTAAGACACAAAAGTTTGGGAAACACTGGCCTACAGCTTACCTATTGCAGCGCTCCCGTGTGAGCTTGGACGTCCAAAATGTTTATTACCATATGGAATATTTTAGACGACGCTGACGGCATATTAATATATGCTCATATTCACCAGCACGCACCGATTCAGCGGATAACAACATGCCTATAAATTGTGTGAGAACACCTCCAGGAAGTAGGAAGAGTCATAAAAAGAATAGCCTAAATAACGTAATGAATTTTCTTTTTTTTTAAAAATGATGATCGGATGAATTGCCATTAATGTGCAAGCTCTGACAAAATGTAAATTGAATGTAGCCAGAAGCCATACCGATTCTCGCATCGCAAGATTTGAAACGTCTCATATTGCAACTTCAGACTTGTTTTCTGGATGTGGATACTTTTTTCGTTTGGTAAAAAATACTGAGAGTGCAATACACCTCACCGCAGTAACCTAACAGCGCTTCGTTTGAGCGTGTAAGCGTTGGCTATTTATCTCACATCGCCAACAGCTGGGGCGATAACCTAACCCACACTTCCCTAATGAATTTAATGTTGTCACATTGGCAAAAATTAGCAAGCGACTGATATTGCTGTTTTCGTGCTCAAATTAAGTGTAACCAACTGTCGGGTTATGTGTCGCAGGTGAGAGCGCATTTTTCCAGCGACACCTCTCCTTGTTACCAAATACCCTGGAGAGTACTGTACACCACAAATACGCCAAGACACAAATATTGAGTTTTAAAATAATATTTATTAACTAACAGAAATCTAAAAGAGTCCCGGGGCACCCCAAATCTATACAAGTCCGAAATTCCAAACCCAGTCCCATGTCCATTTCCTTGGAGATCCCCCCCAGAGTCATCCGTTCCGAAGGAGGCGGAGGAGCGGTGGCCAGGTGTCCATCCATTGCGAGGCTGGGGAGACAGGAAGAGCTTGGTGACAGTAGGCTTGATTCCATAGGCAGTCCAAATGACACTCACTTCCATAATTAAGTAGGCTACGCAGGTAATCGCTGCACTTATTCCACGTGATTTACAACACTGCACTCGCTAGTCTAGGTTAAACATTAGGGGTGAACACAGCAC
Organism: Engraulis encrasicolus; assembly: GCF_034702125.1. Lineage (NCBI taxonomy): Eukaryota > Metazoa > Chordata > Actinopteri > Clupeiformes > Engraulidae > Engraulis > Engraulis encrasicolus. Next base: position 31,021,162 of record NC_085865.1, on the reverse strand, counting down.
TCGCACACGGCACGGCTCACTGCAAACAATGTGTGCTGCGATTCACCTGGGTAGGCCAGCGGTGTTAAAAGTGAGTCCAAGTACAACTGGGTTTGGAGAGAGAGAGAGAGGGGAAATATATGCTGGGAAATATATGCAATATCTCATAATCATGGAGTTCCTCATGCGATTTCATCTGGGTCAGTCAGAAATGCATGCACCCTGCGCACCGGGAAGTGTGTTTTTTCAAACAAGAAAACTGGTTCATCATATGCATGGCTTAAACTGACTTTAATGTATAGTTTTCCTCTCATAATAGCACCTGGCGACTGTGACCACAGTTAGATGACCTCGCGCGTGTAAACCCATTAAAATATAGCCTAGCCTTCTGTGGCTATTCAGAGCAAAATGAACCAATCAGGTCGGCGTTGCTATTAAGCAAAATACATCCCTGATGTCCACTTAACTAAAATAAGATGCATTTGTCTAATATTTGGAGACATCGCCTTGCTGTTTCTGCGGGGAATTAAGCGCCTCTCTCCCTCGCTCCCCCCCCCCCCCCCCCCACACACACACACACACACTGTTTGGAGAGGACCAGGACTGATAGTATTCAGGCTCCATGCCTGATTTCAGGCTTGACAGAGTTTGCACAAATAAAAACATTGGTAATAATTAGCCATTAGGTTATTCTTATCTCAGAAAGTGTTACAGGTCCAGGGTTTTCTTCTACTATAAGGCTTGAATAATGCTCATACACAGGCTATTAAATGTTTGAATAATGTGTCAAAATAGCCTACGTTTTGTCACTATGCAGTATCTTGTCGTCGTTGTTAGAGCAGGGGAAAAAGTTCAGGCCCAGGATTTTTTTTCACTATCACCCCTGGAGGACGCATTTAAACTGTTACAGTTTAGGCAGTAGGGGAGAGCAGGGACTCATGAAACACGTGACGAATGAAACACTGCGATTTACTCGAAAACTTTAACATATCCGAAAGTATGAAAAGTTAAAGTTGTCAGGTTTACAGGCAAAAGGGATTTAAGTGTCAGTAGACACTGTCGGGACGAATGAAACACCCGTTTCATCCGTCCCTCTCGCCCATTGACTTAAAGCAGGATCAAAATAAAACAATTAAAATAAAATTCTCTCTCTCCCTCTCTCGCCCACACACACGCGCGACGTAGCCTGTAACGAAACTCTTTCCACTCTTCGCAAGACCTAATTCCATTTGACTCGTCTTGTTGAATAGGCCTACCAGCCAAACTCACAAGCTAGATAGCCAATAGTTTCGATTGTGCTGCTTGGAGATGAGGCATTTAAACTATTACAATTTAGGCAGCAATGAGAAGACTGCGGTCTTCCCGGTGTGATACCCCAGCCGTTTTTTAAATGGGAGCACTTGAGATGACTATGTTCCAACTTGTCTTGAGCACATCATTATCGTAAACATAGCCTAGATAATTGGAAATTACAAAAAATAGGCTACATTTTATAGACTTTGGCTATAGGCTAAGCCGACTCCTCTATCTGTTTGAATTAGTGCAGCCTTACAGGGAGGACGTTAATTTGGCATAGGTCAACTGCAAGAGACTACTAATTTGTGACTTGACGTGATGTGTGAATAATTAGGCTACGATATGCAACAGGCATATTTAGCCGCACTCAGTCATTCATTGGGTGAATGTCCCGACCCTGTGTGTCCGCGTGCATGCATGGGGTGGGGAAAAATACATCAAGCGTGCCATCACCACCCATCCCCCGGACCCACGAAACCCACTGAAGATCCAAGCAATTGTAGTCTGTCAGTATTTTAGTGTGTGCCCAGGTAGTTGAATTCCTGGCATGGCCTGGTTATCTCAATAGTGCCAAGAAGATGTTTGCCCTCAGGCTAGTGTGTTCATAAAGCGCATGTTCGATTTGCTGTAATAGGCTACGATCAGTAAGCCTCAACTTGTCTGTCGTGTCTTTTCCTTCTTTCGATATTTTGTAAAATAGGCCCACGTTAAAGCCTAAATACGATAATAGGCCTAAATAAGGCTAATAAAGTAAGCTAAATAAGTCAGGCCTAAATAAAGTTGTTTTAGCCTATGAACTCAGGCAATGCAGAAATTTGCGGAGGGATTTTGGATATCTTGGCCTATAGGCTACCGATGGCTTTATGAACTTCATGACTGGGCTACAAGATAGTCGGGTAAACAAGGATTTAGGCCTTGAGCCAGAACCCAAAAATTGACCTCTCGCAATCGAACGGGTGGGCAAGTTCTAATCTGTTTTTTTTTTTTACTTCTTGGACATCTCAAGTAAACATTTTGGCATGATAACCATTGCAAACAGGTAGCTTTTTGGTAGTTATCATGTGTTGAAATGGTGCACCAGTAAAATGGAAATGTGAAAATCGGTATTGTGGTTCTTTACTATTATGTAGTTTGTTGACCACACAGGGTGCTTGGATTACCTCAGGGATGCTTTCCCTTCTATTAAGACTCTACAGGGGTTGTTAGACCACACTAATAGGCCTAATAGAATCACCTCAGCAATGTGTGAATGACAAAATGTGATAAAAAGGATAACATATTAAATCCGATTTTTTTCATTTTATTTTTATTTTTTTTAAACTTTTTTACTTTTACCCCCAACAGCAAAACAACACCAAAAAACATAATTAACAAACACATACTAACATGTGATAACCACATACTCTACATTAATATGGCATGATAACCATTGCAAAGAGGTAGTTAGTGAAAGATCATGCGTTGAAATGGTGGACCAGTAAAACGGAAATGTGAAAACTCTATTGTTGTTCTTTGTTATTATGCAGTTTTTTGACCACACAGGGTGCTTACATTTTCTCAGAGATGCTTTCCCTTCAATCAAGACCCCAAAAAGGTTGTTAGACCATACCAATAGACCTAATAGAATCACCTAAGCTATAAGTGAATGAGAAAATGTGATAAAAATGACAACATATGAAATCGTTTTTTTTTTTATTATTATTAAACTTGTCCTGCAATAGCAAGAATAACATGAACAAACACCATGAACAAATACACATTAAGCATATTAAAATAAGCTAAAGAGCATTATTTCAGTCCTCAAGATCTGACTCAGTCCAGTAAGCATCTGTAAATATGTCACCATGATGATCCTCTTCATGCTGATATACGCATGTCTTAAGTTTTTAGAGGGTTGTGCATTTTGAGCTACTTCTCAGACATTGGCAATCCTGCAGTTTACATTGATGGCTGCACTTGCAAGACATCAGTTGTAGCACTGCCTCAGGGGCTGGAGATTGCCGCATTCACTGTATAGTGAGCTGGTCATTTTCATAGTTGGCCCAGCCATGGTCAAGTGGGCTTGGGATTTGTGGATGCTGCTGAAGACTTGCTCTCAAGATGCCAGCCTGATAGTTGGCAAACATAGCATGCATGAGGAGGCAGTCCTCACATGGTGGAAGTTGGCTTGATTCACACTCTCCATGCTGAGTGCAGAAAAGCTGGTAGCGGGTTGTATGTATGTTCTACGTATTTGTCGATGCTATGTAGAGTTGGCACCTAAATGCTTCATGAATACATCCATGGACAGCTCCAAGTCCTGTCCCAGCTTATGAAAAACTATTTGAAAGAGCTCTGATCTCATCGTGAGCTTTAAGGCTCTGAGCTTTCCACGGCCTGCACTGTCCTTTTGTGTTTTTATGATTATTTTTTATATTTACTTTACATTATTTTTCTATTGTAGCCCTAGCCTCTTCCCCCTTACATTAGAAAATTCGCACTGGGTACAAGTAGTTCAAGAAAACTGTCACGTGGTGTACCCTGGCTGTCATGTGGTGCACCTCGACCGGCTGGCTTTAAGGTTGTAACGCAGTCCCTCTGTTATAACCTTATTGTCACCAAATTGTAATGACTGGGTCTTAATCGGTTACCTAAGACTTCCTGCATTGTTAGCAATGTTGTTATAATGTAGTTGAGCGTTTTCAGCCAAGAGTGAATTGGCCTGTTGCCAGGCTCATTTGCAGTAGGAGGCCATCAGAGGTAGAAAGAATACTAAAGAATGTAATTAAGTAAAAACAGTAAATTGGTTCAAATTCTACTCAAAGTAGAAGTAAAATTACCTCTTTAAAAGTGTACTTGAGTAAAAGTTTTAACAAAATACTTTAAAAATGTAATTTGAGTAGAAGTTAGTTACTTTCAGTTTGTCTTTCTATCGCTTTCCTTAAATAGCACCCTTCGTGACCTCTGTCTATCTCTACACATGCCATTTTCCAAAAACCTGGCTTCGATCGTGACAACAAAATTCTGTGTGCCCTGTTGTGGCAAAGTTGCAGGCCGAGGGTCAGCTCATTGATACAACAGCCCATTACTCTGAATTTAGGGGTCTGGATTTCATTGTGTTTGGGTCTGGGACCTTCAATTTCAAAGGCGGGGAAGTCTACCAAAGGAAATAGTCTGGTGGATTTCATTTAATTCCCAGTTGTGAGATTAAATTCATGAATAAGTTTTGTTAATAAATAATAAGTCTTGTATATCTTCTAAAAAACAGTTTTCAGGCTGCGTTGCTACTCCCTCAGATCTAGTCCCTGGTGTGTGCTCTACTATTCTCAGCCAGTTGCTTGCAACTCTATTGTGTACCATCTATGGGCTGTCGGACTAATGGTATTGGGTCGGCGGGCCCTAGAGTCATCCAATAGATTAGTCCAAAATAGATCATTTATGGTAAATGGTAATAACACACAATCTCCCTTCATGTCTGACAGATGTTCCCCTTTATTTCAATTTTGCCTTCCTCAGTACTCAAGATAGATATAGGCTAAGTAAAATACTTGGGCCAAATTGTAATTTGAGTAAAAATAAAATCACCCATTTTAATAACTACTTTGGAAATTACAAGTTACTCATCAAAGTACTCAATTACAGTAATTTCAGCAAATGCAATTACTGTAGGTTAAAGAACTTAAGTATGAGGCGGCCCCTTGTAAGTATATCAGGAATATACACATCACCACTAAAAGTGTATATAGGCCTTTTTCCTCACACATGTGTTATGTTCAAGCATGTATGTACAAGAAAAGGTATTGTATAAAACTTGAATTGATGTCTATCCCTGCTATTGTCTAAAGGGGTGCCTCATACTTAAGTACTACTTATTACTACTTAAGTGTTTTTGGGAAACTCAGACTATTACAAGAGTTACCAGCAGGGACAGCCATATGAAGGTAGATATTTGAGCAGAAGGAGACAAATGCAAGCAGAATCATGGAGTCAACTCCATCTGTCAGGCACAGACACACAGCCACTGCCACACCAACACGCATGCACATTATGTGTTTTCTCTGGGTTTCTGGTAATGTGTGGAATGATCAAAATTTGAGAATAGCATAACATATGAATCTAGAAACCACCACTTATTTTCACATAGTAAATGTACTTTAATTACCAGACACTGAAGCAGTAACTGTAAGGGAATGCAACTCTTCAATTTTTTGATTGTTAATAATGTAATCGTGAAACATGTAATCTGTTATTCCCCATTACTGGCCTGCTCTCTGGACTCTTCATACAGTATGTTGCTTGGAAGGTGGGGTGATCCCAGTGCAGAGCGGGTCAGTCTGTTGATTTGGGACTTTACTTTTACTGTTGGATTTCCAAACCCAAGTGATTGTATCATAGGCATGCACAGATCTAGGAACGGACTTGGTGGTGCTAAAGCACCTGCCCCTTCGCAGTATTGGACGAAAAAAAGGCCCTTTTTGAAAGTTATTGTTATTTTGTCACAATGTGTTCCATATTGGCATGATCATCCACAGTAGAAATTCTTGAGATCAAAAGCATGTGACAATTCCCACTGATATAAGTTTATAATACAAGGGTGGGGAATCTAACTTACGTCTCAAGGGCTGTTTACGCCCCCTGATGTAATTTTAATCTTATGCAGTTTCACATGGAATTTGACATGCTTTGTAAAGAACTCTTAGAAATTGAATTTGCAATACAATTAAGCTATGTTTTCAGGGGACCTAGAGGAGGTGGGGTCTGTTGTGAAGGTGCCCACCTTCAATATAGGCCTAAACTGCAGGGGGAAATCCTGATTTGTGTTCATAGTGCAGCCTTTTATAAAATTTGAAGTGGCCCACGAATGAAAACGGCTCCCCCACTCCTGTTCTAACCTAGCAAGGAAACAGGAAGTTCCACATGCCCCCCACCCACACCTTGAGCACCTGCCCTCAAAAATGGCACCGGATTGTATAGTGTCGTACAGTCTCAACAACAGCATGGTACAAAAAGTGACTTTATCCTCTCCAAACACCCTTAAGGCCAATTTATACTTATTGGCGCTGACGGTTGCAGAGCCTGTGCAACCGTCTGTGCGCGACCACACCCCCGGCGCAGAGGCTCTGCAACCGTCGTCGCGCGCCTCAAAAAAATCCTGACTACGCGACAGACGGTTGCGAAGGTCGCAGAGAAAAGGCGCTGTGATTGGTCGTCTCGATACTTCCTTCTTCTCGTGGCGGCACAGTTCTCCGGTAGTTTACGAGAGCCAAACTGTCAATATTCTGTGGAATACGAACACTTTCTTTCTAGTCTGTGTAAATAAATGAAGCTACAATGACTGAATTAGTAAGTAGCAAACAAACACCACATCAGTTTAGCACTCGCAGCACAATGCCTGCAGTCTGACTACTGTACTGTAGCCTTGTAGCTATGTAGCCAAATGTAGCTAACGACATGACACCTCGTGCGCAGATCTATAACATCAACAGTGGTTAGCGGCCGTAGCCAACAGGCGCCATTGCTGAACTATAATCTGCCCTTTAGTCGATGTAAAAAGTGTAGTCTCTGCTTTATCCAATAGGTCTTTGTCTACATATCAAATTCGAGTGTGTATGTAAATTAGTTCACATTTAAGTACATTACACTTTGTTTGGATAATGAAAGATAACTTTTAAGGAAACTTGTAATATAAAACCCACCTTTTTTCACTCTTGAGAAATAAACCCTCATTTTTAAATGAAAAGTCAGTGAAAATGGGGGCCTGAACTAAATTAAGTGGGAAATATGTGTAACGTGCCCTTTGAACTATCTAAGAATTTTGTATAACAACTTTTCCTATAAATATATTTACCTCAAAGTCATTTTTATGTTCAATTTATCAAGATATTAGCAAATTAGCCTAGGCGTTTTTAGTGTAAAATGGTTCAAATAAGCATAAACATGATAAAGCTACTGTTCTGCAAAGGTTATCATACCAATTCATAAACTGGACATATATAGCAATAATAAAATACCAACAAGACTTTGCCCACCCTTTCGATTGCGATCGGTGGTCTGGCTCATGGACTAATTGACTTGTAGGCCACCAACATCTGATGCTGAAGTGGGGGAGGGTGTTTTTTACACTTCAAATGTTCCCCGACACAGACACACACACACACACACACACACACACACACACACAGATACGCGCTAATCGCTCTCTCTCTCCGTCTCTCCCTCTCTTTCTCATTGTTGCTATACGTGCATCTGGATAGGCATAGGCAGTGTGGTCACCCAGCACATTTTCATAGAAATGCTGCGTTTTTTTTTTAAATGAAATCTTTATTCAGTTATTTGTGAACAGTCTCTGCGTTTCTCTTTCGATGTTGCGTCACCGTGGACAAGTGTCTGCTCGAAAACTTAATGCAAAGCGGCTAAAATTTTCAGAACGTGTTGAACTTTTCAGAACATGAATGTTTGTCTGTGGGGGAGGGGGTGGGTTACAGCAGTGCAGTGCTGTGCAGTGCACGGGACTGCACAGCCTTTTGTCACATGTCGTGGCGCGACAGGTTATCCAGCCTCCGAAGGAGTCATAGTTCCCCAGTCATACTGTTGGTTCGCATCTCCACCGAAGCAACTGAATTTGCAGTCCTAATCACAGATGATTAGCCACACCTGGTGTAACAGATGTATTGTCATGTGTGCATCACATCCCCAGTTAACCGGAATCCCGTCGATCGCGCACAACAGCGCATTGAAAGGATGAAATGTTCACAAGCACCAATAGGCCTACAAAAAAACGTCTTCAACCTATTAGTCCGTAGGCTATCCTGAGGATATCCGTTCCTGACTTGAATAGGTAGGCTAGTGCAGAAATAATTAACAGACATCACTTAGCCTATAAGTTAGGAGCGGAATTGAGACGGTGAATGCAGGACAGAATAATGAAAACAAAACACCGTCGACTGGCGGTCTTGTTTAGGGATCACGCTTGTGTTATTATCAAATACCCAATGTTACGTGCAACGCGCAATTGGCTGACTCTTTCCACTTGTAGCCTAAAACTGAGGGAGGGATCAACATACAATGAGCTACACTGAAGCAGATTACTCTGCTTCGCAAAAAAAAACAGTGCACCAATAATACCCCCGTCTTCAACCTACTATTTAGGCTACCAGATATATAGGCTAGTAATAGTATTAAGTTGTGCTACCTTGTTTTTTGTGGTAACGACAGTGTAGATCAGGTAATAGCCTGCAATAGGGGAAGCGGCATGCGCCAGTTTTAAAGACGGAATGTCGTCGCCAAATGTAAAATCACCTCTCTCATGCTGACATGACGGGGCACTACTTCATTAGGCTACAATGTTGTTCATGTCTGTTTGACTCACACTATACGAGTGGTTCAATTTGTGTTTTTGTGCTCATCGCACAAATGAGACAGACAGGCTTGCTTGATAGGGCTACACAAAGCAAGCGACATCGGTCCACTCAAAATGGTCCGAACTCCGCCGCTTGATTTCATGTCTCCTCAGTCTCTCCATTACGGTTTATTAGCCTAGGCTACTCTGTTTTGCTATTTTCGTTATTCTTAGCCCTGGCATTAGAGATGAAGCAACTGTGATCAGTGAGGTTGTGGAAACGGTTGAATAGGCCTATGGTCCTAAATTGGAAGCGGCCGATGCCAGTTTTGAAGACAGAATGTCGTCGCCAAATTTAAAATTCGATCTCTCTCATGCTGGCGTCACGGGACACACTTAATTACAATGGTGTTCCTGTCTGATTGACTCGGTTTTAATTGTCTTTACCGGTTCAAATTGTAGTAGGTAGGCTATGCAAACTCTGTATCCTGAGGATACCCGTTCCTGGCTTGAATAGTGCCGAAATAAGTTAGGGACGGATTGGGAGACGGTGAATGCAAGACAGAAAAAAAGTCGAGTTTAAATTCACATGGTGGTCTTGTTTAGGGCTCACACTTGTGTTATTATTACATGCCCTATCAAATGCCCAATGCTAAATAAAACATGCAATTTGCTGACTGTATTTCTACTACTACTAAAACTGGGGGATGGACAATCACGGGAGCACAGACAGACGTACAAGCACAGGCAGACGCTGCTCTGCAAAAGCAGTGCTATACTGCCCCCCGCATTCCGAATGGCCACAGGGTGTAATGATCACGGTGCGCTGCCGCGGCACGGCACGGTAATGAGCAGATTGAAGTTACACCATCTGTACTGGCTGTTTTTTTTTTCTTTTTGACATTCTCATTTTATAGGCCTATCAAACAGGATAACCTTAATGACCTGTGGGCTGTGATGCATTTCAGTTTTGGATTATTAAGTTAGCTCTTTGTTTTAGATTTACTTCACAATCCTGTATCTAGTTTTCTTGCAGAGAATTCAGAACAATAAAAGAAAGAAAAGGAAAAGTTGACAATAATGACCTGGCAGTAGTGCTATATCTGAGTTTTATATTTGATTTGCTTCTTTCAGTTGACATTTTTGACAAAATTATTTTGAAAAGGAAATGGACTTGGATTTATTTGACATAAGACCTTTTGTGTACTGGGTACCGTTTTTTGTTGTTATTTATTTTTTACAGTTTCTCATTTTGATATGAAACAGAATAACAAATGACCTGCCAGTGGTTTTATTTGATGTCATTAAGAGTGTTTCAGTTGAATTTTACATTTTCTAATATATGCAAGGTTCGTTTAGTTACATTTTTAAATAAAACTTTGTTTGAAACAGTTTTTTAAATATTTTTTGTATTTTATATAGGCTACCATTTTTGGTAGTTAATGCAATTAAGAATTTGTATGTTTGCCCAGCCCTAATGACAATGTATGACATTGTTGTTGTTGAAATACATGTTTGTATCGCAATTAAAATATTATTAGATCAATATGATTTAGTCTTGAACAGCCTCTGATATGTCAAATATTTCAAGACTGTTTTTGTGTATAGCTTCCGTAGATGTTGCTAGTGTGAATGATTGTGAGTCTGGAGAAGGCCTGTCCTTCAGTAATACACTTCACTGTTATGAAAGCAAACTATTGCATGTGCACACAAACACACACATACACACACACACACACACAAACAAACACACACACACACACACACACACACACACACACACACACACACACACACACACAGACGGGAGCAAAAACGAAGCTGACATATTGTAACACCGACGTATTCTCCACACATCACTTCCCCCCGCCAATATCCTGGGCGTACCTACCCACACATTGAGGATGCATAACACATTGTCATGTAAAAGATGGATGCAACCTTGGAAGACTGCTGCACTGTGGCCATATATCTTTCACGACCCACCGCCGCCTGCAATGTTATTGTAAGGGAACGACTGTCATTTGTACATTTCCCCCCTGCTTGATATACAACTATCCCTGGTATCAATGTGAAAGGGTATTGGAATTTATGTGCTATTTATTGTCGGCGCTATCGACCCTCTCCCATCATGCCAAACAGCATTCAAATGTGTGTGTGTGTATATGTGTGTGTGTGTGTGTGTGTGTGTGTGTGTGTGTGTGTGTGTGTGTGTGTGTGTGTGTGTGTGTGTGTGTGTGTGTGTGTGTGTGTGCGGGTGTGTGTGTGTGTGTGTGTGTGTGCGGGTGTGTGTACTTTGCGGAAAGCATTGCTGTGCCAACCACGTCTTGTATTGCAGATGCTGCTGCTGTTGCTTTTCTTCCACGTTTCTGAGGAAAATAGGACAATCTTGTGCCAAGTCCCACACCCCTTTCAATCCATCATCAGCGCACGCACACACACACTCTCTCACACACAGACACACACACACTCACGCACGCACGCACGCACGCACACACACACACACACACACACACACACACACACACACACACACACACACACACACACACACACACACACACACACACACACACACACACACAGCTGAACAGACACATAAACAGACACATGGACAGAAAAACATGCACACACGCACGCACATAAACACACACACACACACACACACACACACACACACACACACACACACACACACGAACAGACACACAAACAGACACGTGAACAAACAAACACACACACGCAGACACACACACACACACACACACACACACACACACACACACACACACACACACACACACACGCACACACAGTGAGACATTATCCTTTGTCCGCTCTAATCCGGAGTGGCTTTCTGTCCACATCAGAGGTAGGTGCTGCGAGGGCTACACATTTTCACCCACGGGCTGTTTTCAGGAGGCTTATACTACCATCCTTGTATCGACTGACTTGCACACACACACACACACACTCAAGGGATCTTCGTAGCTTTCAGAGGCGAGGAACAATACGCACACAGCACACATACGAAGTGCTCCATCTTCTAATTCAATTCTCATTTTGCTGTTAAATTCATTTCTTTTGGGTGTGTGTGTGTGTCTGTGTGTGTCTATGTGTGTGTTTGTCTGTGTGTGTGTGTGTGTGTGTGTGAGAGTGCGTGTGTATGTACGTGTGTGTGTGTGTGGGGGGGGTGTTCTGAATCACGTCGTTGACACACTAAGAGAGTGTAGAACTTGAAGGTCATGATGATTTATATCCAAGTATTAAAAAAATGGGTTTACAATCCTCCCTCGTTGCTCACCTGCCATGTCAGATTTTGGAGAGTGATTATGCTCCTGTGCAGGGCGATGCATGGAAAGGGCTGCGAGGGGGGGGAGTTGTTCTTTTCCCTTTTTTTCAAGGCAATTGTTCTCTGGTGAGGGCAACAGCAGCGCTTCTGGCAAACATCCTCCGCTGCTCACTCCAAGTCTGTAATCACATCACTCCTAACTCCACATCTCTCCTCAGCTCCTTACAATTTCAGACCCCATCTCCCTCCCCTATGCTACTCCCCTCCACTATTCCAGCCTATCCGATCTGCGCCCTATCCCCAGCCCATTTACCACAAACGAACATCCTGCTCCTACCTACCCCCTTATACCAACAGGCAGGGAAGCCGACAGGGGTGGACAAAGGGGTCAGTTGTCCCGGGCCCAGGGAGAGTGAGAGGGGCCCCAAAATTGGGTCCTCTTTACATTGTATGTATTGGATCGGGGCCCTTTTTCAAAATGACCGGCAAAAACGGCCCTGCCAACAGGATTCAAGCACCAAAGTCGCAGACACAGACACTAGCACCACCTTCCTTT
>NC_085865.1:30986221-31003721 GCF_034702125.1 Engraulis encrasicolus | reverse complement strand
CACAGCAGTATCATCCTCTTGCCTCATTACCCCTCCCAATTCAGACATACACTCAAAACTGATCAGCTGCATGTTGTCTTGGCAATCACAAACTTGACCTCTCAGCTGCTTATTAGCTGTCACATAATTTCAGATGTCCAATTGTTGAGGTGGTTGAGAGGACGGTTGAACACTCACCATGGTAAGTTAGGCTACACCAAGATTTCAAATGAATTGTATGATGACAAAAACAAATATTCCTAGTTTTATAGTAGATTAAGAAGATATACGTGGTCACTATAGCATTCATGATTAAAGGATAGTTCCGGCGTAAAATGAAAGTTTCACCATCGATTTCCCATGCCACATAATGTATCTAGTGATGAGCCATTCCGGGCAAGGCCACGCCGTTATGGAGTTAGCTTATTTTAAGCTTTTTTGGCGAAAAACGCAGCCAATGCATCACGGCGGGGCCAATGTGTAAATATTATTTTCTGATGGTTCCCCGCCATAAACAACCTCAAAAACGCTACACACTTCATCACAAAGGTCTCGTCAATCAAACCAAGGCACAGAGAAGGTCATCGGACCACACAGTCTTTCACTGGCCAGTGTTTTCAGAGGTGCTGCAACTCTCTAGTCTGACCCGGATGCAGGCTACTCAATCAGGTGGCTAGGTAGGCAAGGCTAAACATGGTCCGCGGTTCTTACACCGGCTGCGGCCGTAAAATGAAAAGCTGGAACCCCGACCGTTTTCACCGACTGCCACTGTCTAAACCAGCCATATTACGGGAATGGCTAATAGCATTAGAAGTGGACGAAACTGACATAAAAACCCTGAGGGATCGCGACTACCGTGTGTGGAGGGAGCATTTCGAGGATGATGACTACAAGAAGAGTGAGGGAGATGGAACACCTAGCCTAAACGAAACCGTCTAAAGAGGAATGCTGTGTCAAAAAGGCGCACAGCTATGGAGGTATGTTTGAAGAGAGAGAAACATGTGTAAATGTGTCTGGCTCATGAATCTTGACTGTCTGTGAATCTGTGAAACTGGTTGCAACACCGCGCGTCTTTGCCAGCAAGCACTCTGTTTTGGGAAGGCATACAGGTGCAGTAAATGTAGCCCACTACAGGAGATAAATAAACTGTCAAAACAAACTAGCGCGGGATGGCAAGTGAAATTGTGAAATTGTGCGACCTGAGGCATTCGAGGTGGTTGATGTCAAGCAAGCTAGAGTAGTTTCAGTGAAGTAGACTCTAATTGACGAGGGCGCGCGAGCTCAGATGGTGGAGCATTACGCAACGGAGGAGGGCTGGAGGAATTTTATAAAGTCGTACAAGAAGTGCTCTTACAGATGTAAGTACACCACCAGTGGTGTGTTATTACAAAGTTGAATCCATGTTATATTATACCGTGTTGCAATTACTTTGTAAGAGTAGTCTGCCTACCTGTAACCTTCATACAACTCTTCATATCTGCTGCCTGCACACACGGTAGTCGCGATCCCTCCGGGTTTTTATGTCAGTTTCGTCCACTTCTGATGCTATTAGCCATTCCCCTAATATGGCTGGTTTAGACAGTGGCAGTCGGTGAAAACGGTCGGGGTTCCAGCTTTTCATTTTACAGCCGCAGTCGGTGTAAGAATCGTGGACCATGTTAAGCCTTGCCTACCTAGCCACCTGATTGAGTAGCCTGCATCCGGGTCAGACTAGAGTTGCAACAGTGAGACACCTCTGAAAACACTGGCCAGTGAAAGACTGTGTGGTCGGATGATCTTCTCTGTGCCTCGGTTTGATTGACGAGAGCTTTGTGATGAAGTGTGTAGCGTTTTTGAGGTTGTTTATAGTGGGGAACCATTGGAAAATAATATTTACACATTGGCCCCGCCGTGATGTATTGGCTGCGTTTTTCGCCAAAAAGCTTAAAATAAGCTAACTCCATAACGGCGTGGCATTGCCCGGAATGGCTCAACATTAGATACATTATGTGGCATGGGAAATCGATGGTGAAACTTTCATTTTACGCCGGAACTATCCTTTAATAGTAATTGTGAAATGTTAGCCACAATACCTATGCTGGTGATGAAAAAAATCCAATGTAATGCAGGGCATACAGTAGTAATAGCAACAGAAACACATAATTTTCCCAGTCTTGTGTATCATTTAGATGCCAGATCTTATTTCAGGTCTAGCTTTGAGATGTAGGCCGACACACTTGCACTTCAGATGTAGCCTAAACACAAGAGCTGTGAGTGCTAATGATTGCAGGCATAGATTATAGCCTACACTATTGCACTAGAATCCCATGGCCTCCTGCTTTCTTTACTACCTCACCTCACATTGTTGTTCTATTCCAGTCATACTCACACCGATGAGAATTTCAGACATACCGAGCATAGAGCCTACACATCAAGTACTTTCCAGTGTTGTTAAGTGAACTTTAGTTCATGAAGTAGTTCTGAATTTGGGCAAACCTTAACTGAACACACACTATTTACTGCCTGATGAACCAACTATGAATGAATTCATTCTGGTGCCTGCAAACAAACTACACACACTTTCATTTAATAGGGTGTCAAATTTCCTTAGTGTTCAGGGGAAACCTAGCCAACTACATTGCAAAGACAGACGCCCAATACTATAAAATGACATATAATAAATATATTTTCACTGCAACCTCTTGCGAAAAAGGACTATGAACTAGTTATTTTTTGGAACTATGAACAAACGATTAACTATGAACAATTATGAACTTTGAACAAACTATTTCATTTTGAAATGTGTGAACTGAACATTGAACTAGTTCCTGTAGAAAATAGTCAATCACCTTTCCCAACACTGCTTCTTTCCACCACACACCTGCTCTTAGAGAGCTTATCACACAAAAGGTGGTGTGAAAGAACCCATGGCCACATTGCTCAGTGTCACAGTGAGCAGTGATTGTAGGAAAGAGAAATGAATTTAAAGGCCACACACACACACACACACACACACACACACACACACACACACACACACACACACACACACACACACACACACACACACACACACACACACACACACACACACACACACACACACACACACACACACACAGTGAGCATGAATAGGTCACTCTGACTGAAGCTTGGCATTAGCATCTATGGCCATTTCAGTTAATGCCTGCTATTTAGTCATTATTTTTATGTCGCTTCAAATGTTGTCATTTATCCTTTCCACAGCACTTTGTGACCACGAAGGCTATGGATCGATTCACGTTGAACTTCTGCTTTAAGTGGCGAGATGTGTCTTCTACTGTGCCAGTGTGTGTAGCTGCAGCTGAGATTTTTAGAGTATTATATCCAGTCTCTCCGGCTACAGGGAGGGAGGACTAATGCCGGTTTTACAAGGCCAGGAGTGTATTGTGGTATGGTAGGCTGTACTGTGTTACAACAAATCTTTTTTTTCCCTTTCTGAAGCGCAGCAGCAATAATTAAAGGGCAACTGGAGTGGAACAGCTGGGTTATTTCTTATTGATCAGACAGAGAGTGCTGAGAATCTCTGAGAGGACAGAGGACAAACATCTGGAATTGTCCCTTTGGGTTTCAACAAGAGAAACCCTGTTCATTTCTTTGTCTGTCTTTTTGTCGTCCCTGATCTTGTCTCTGTCTGTCTCTGACTCTGTTTCTGTCTGTCTGTCTGTCTGTCTATCGGTCTGTCTGTCTCTCAGATAAATTTAGATAACTACACAAACACATGCATATGCAGTAGAGCAACACACATGTGCACACGCATGCACGCATAAACACACACGCACGCACACACACACACACACACACACACACACACACACACACACACACACACACACACACACACACACACACACACACACACACACACACACACACACACACACACACACACACACACACACCCCTGGCCTGTTTCAATAAAAACGAAATAAAAAAAGTATATAGGGTGGTGCATTTTCATTTAGCCTTCCACAGTTCCAAGACAAAAAAAAACCCACCAACAACAAGGAAACAAAAACTCATCTCTAGCCATCCCTCCACCTGCTCTAGTTTTTAAATGAAAGTGAGTCCGGTGGGAGTATGCACCATTCTTACTGAGGCGTATCTGAATAACACGCCATGAATTTCCACCAGCCACGAAACAAACAAACATTTCCCTCGACATCAGCTCGCCGACGATTCTCCACCCTGCCGATAATGCCTGCATAGCAGACAGGGAATTATTTGCTAGATTTTACAGTGGATGGACACCGCTCATCGTCACGCCTTTGGTTCAAAACAGATGCTCTCTCTCTCTCTCTCTCTCTCTCTCTCTCTCTCTCTCTCTCTCTCTCTCTCTCCCTTCTTTATCTTCTCTCTTTTTAAGTTACACAATATGAACTACAACTGTCTTTTGGGTAAATGTCAATTTAGTCTGTCCACAGCAGTGCTAGGACTAGCATGCCACAAGCACAGGTTATATCAGTCCTACAGTAGTATCACAGACAGTGATGCACACAAAGCTACGTCAGCGAGGTGGTGATAGCATCTGGCTGAAATGAAATCTCGGATGAGGAGCGAACAGATATATTGCATCCTGTCATGTGTGTGGCAATATGGAGCCCTCAGCCATGAGAGGCATGCACCTGAGACAAGACGAGGGGCCAGGTCACAAGCTCACAACACATTTGTCACCACAGATTGCTCTAGCATGGTTTGCACCTATGTGGCTCTGGGGGACTGGCAGCACATCACAAATCACCTGTTGAACTGTTTAGAATCCTTAAATGCTTCCTACTTTGATTTGAATGTCATGTTTAATTAAAAGTTGATTAAAAACCCGTCTGAAAATAAAATGCAAAATGGGAGCGAGTGTGCAGACATTCCATTTTATTTTTTGTCCTGCACCTACATTTTTGATGTGCACACTCAGGCGCGGAGTGGCCATCGGGAGATCGGGGACTTGTCCCGGTGGGCCGCGGCCGCGAAATATATTACTGCGGCCCTGTTACGTTCTCAGCCGGCCCCAAAGTGTTCGGCCACAGGATATTTTTAGCCGGTTCAGCATCAAAACTGATGTGAACTAGCTACAGATCAATTCTTGGTCACACGGTAGTTGACTCAACAGTATATATACCGTTTACCCGACCGCAATACCTCAGTGACGGTGTCAAACAGTAAATTGGCCACACCCCTTCTCTACTGATAATGTTCATACACCGTAGATCGCGGAAGTTTACTAGATCTTAGTAACATAGTTTCGTTTTCAGTATTTCAAGAACCTGTGATATTTAGATTGGTTACCAAGGAACGTAAATATTAGTCAGTTGTGATTTATTTTCCGATTTCCACATGACTGTTACAGTTTACAGTCTGCCACTCCCGATTCACTTGTTCTGTGGTTATTGACTTGGGTTACGAACATACTCCACCAAGTGGTAAGGAAGTGAACTGCAGCTAAGCAGGAAAACACGTTGTAGATGTTTTGATGGCATTGGTTTGTTAGAACTAGAGGTATATCTCCTTACAGTCGAAATAATGGTATATCATACATATATTTATATATGGCACATTTAGGATGTAGCCTATGTAATGTCTGAAGAAATGGAACAAAATAATTACCACACAAGATTCTGATGTGAGCAGTGCTGGGTGTGTAGCCTAAACTGTGGATTAAAATGTAATTGCAAGAAACAAAGACATTTGCTGCGACGAAGACAGCGTTTTAAAGAGGCACTATGTAGCATTACGTAGTTTGTGTGGTGCCCATGGCATGCCTGTCTCAAAATCTACACCCTCAGGAAAAAAAATGATGTTTAAGTAAGCTCCTCTCATGTTAAGTAAGTGAGAATGTTTCTCATCACGGAATGCCAGCAGTTGATATACAAATCTGAATACGGTATGTAAAGCGATTTTTCGTATGAGAAGTGTTTCCCACGACACTTGTAGCGGGCCGCTCTGTCAAAAGTTACATTTGGAGTTCTCAGCGGACGGACAGTGAAAGTGGTCTCGAGAGTCATTGTTCACTTACTAATGACTCAAATAAGCATCGTCTGACTCGGGACAGTGATTAATTAAACTTTTAATCCTACATAGTGCCACTTTAAGGTAGGCCTACACCGTTTGGTTATACATTTTGTTGACTTATGGTTGTGCTTTGAAGTAGCTAGGTTTGGCTTATTTGCTGCATGGTGGGTTTATTGCACAATGTAGACAGACTTAAACTATAGGCTACTATACTATATTTTGTAAGCCTACTCTTCTAAAAATCCCCACACTCAAAACTTTGTGCCCATGCTCATCCGTCTTCCTTAAACGATATTTCAATTTCAAACTGTCAAAATGACAGTGGAGTGCACATTTGCATGGAACAGTAGCGTGATGTAGCCTAACCTAGTAGGCCTATGAATGCTTTGGACTGTGATGATGGCTCCAGTGGTGTAGTCTACTTTTTGAAGTGGGTATACTGTATATTTGAGCATTTTTTTATGTGTACTGTATATATTTGTGCTATTGTAAATAATGGATCAATCCATTTTAAGTGGGTATACTGCAATCCCTGACATTTTGAAATGGGTGCCGGTTTATACCTGCGTTTTACATAGACTACACCACTGGCTGTGCATTTCATCAAGGTGTAGGCTAAATTCTCCAATTCAGGTTGATATTTTGACTACACTAATGTTCACATGTAGTACGACTGCAGATTTCGTGGCTTTTGTCTTTTTGGTTAGGAAACCATGTTGTTCGCTTTTTTTGTTTGTTTGTTTTTTTGTTTTTTTAAAGAGGGCCGCCAAGGGGAAAATTCTCCCGGTGGGAAAAGGTGGGCCACTCCGCCCCTGTGCACACCATTACCTACCTTGTTATCAAATGGCATGTGTTGGTGAAGACATGGTGGTTGTAATACGTACTTGATGGTTGCGCACTGTTAGTGTCACAGGTCATTCACAAAAACATTGACCTCAAAAACATTGACCTCAAACATTTTGTTTGGATTCAGCCCACCAGCCCGCACTTATCCCTATAGAGCACCGAGTATACATAAAGCACGAAATAAAACAGTCTGGTGTCTGGTGCACCAAAGTAGAACACAATTAAAGAGTGAATTGAATCAAGTGAAATGGAATTGCTCCACTGAAAATGCTCTTTTAGAGCGAAAAGCCTTGATGTGATGTGGATTGTCAGCAGCGCAGTCCAACACATTCATGAATGCATCTTGGACCAAAAAACACATAGTGCATTCGGCTTTTCATGCTGTGGTCCTCCGAGACCAAGTCTTTGTCTCTCTCATCGGTCTCTCTCCATCTCTCTGTGTCTCTGTGTCTCTGCTCTCTCTCTCTCTCTCTCTCTCTCTCTCTCTCTCTCTCTCTCTCTCTCTCTCTCTCTCTCTCTCTCTCTCTCTCTCTCTCTCTTTCTCCCTCCCTCCCCTAAAATGTGGGTCCCAAGCTAGGCATTCCCAGAGGAAATGCCAGACCACATCACTCTCCTCAGGGGAGCTTCTTTCCTCTCTTCTCCTCCTTGGGGAGGTCTACTGTATGGTGACGAGCAGGGCTGTGGTGACAACAAGGGCGGCTGGCAGCCATTTCCTGCGGGCTGTCATTCACTGGAGGCGGGGGTGGGGGTGGGTCTACTGGTGGGGTGGATGGATGGTGCTGATGGGAGAAATTGCCTGTTGTCTGTCTGTCTGTCTGTATATCTCTCTGTCTGTCTGTCTGTCTCTCTGTCTGTCTGTTTGTCTGTCTGTCTGTCTGTCTGTCTGTCTGTCATTATGTCTGTCTGTCTGTCTGTCTGTCTGTCAGAGTGTTTCTGTGTTTCTGCTGGACAAGCTGAGCTCACACAGCTGAGGGCCCAGAGCCCACCGATAAGGCTCCAACCAGTAGAGGAATGGCATGCACACTCGATACACACACACACACACACACACACACACACACACACACACATGCACGTGCACACACGCACGCACACACACACACACACACACACACACACACGCATACGCATGCACGCACACACATGCACACACGTGCAAACACACACACACGCACACACACACACACACACACACACACACACACACACACACACACACACACACACACACACACACACACACACACACACACACACACACACACAATCACATTGGAGCCAAGCCTGAAGCTCTGCCGGCTCCTCTCAGCCTGTCAATCACACACACACATCTCTCCACGATTCTCCAGGTGGGACTTAAGATCCGTAAACCAGAATCACAATGCTAAAATCCCGGCCCAACATTCCCTTCATTCAGTAAGTCAGGGCTGTTTCAAGGAATTTCAGGGGCCCTAGGCAAATAGAGACTCTGGGCCCGTACACCCGCGACACGAGTACATTCTCAATTATCATTGTCCTGTGTTTTTCTTCTCTTGAAACTCCACCATAGCCTCCGCAGTTAGGAGGGAGGGCTGGACTCAGGGGTGCCGACAGGGGGGTACAAAGGGGACAGTTGTCCCAGGCCCAGGGAAAGAGGGGGCCCATAATTGGTCGCTCATTACATTGTATGTATTGGGTTGGGGGGCCCTTTCGGATTACTTTGTCCTGGGTTCGGCCAATGCTGTCCAGCGGTCTGGCTGGACTTTCAACTGGGGGCCCTATAGGCAATTGCCTACTTTGCCTGACTGGTTGTGAAAGGCCTTCAGCAGGTGTGTGATAGGGAGATACTCGCATTACAGCAACAACACCAGCACCACAACACACAGAGAAGAGGGATTTAGCAAGGTTGCATTTAACATTCATGACATTGTCCAACAACACCTGTTGTTAAGTCAGTAAACGTCACTTGCGTAATCTTGTGAGCTCAGTGTGAAAAGCATTTAAACTCCAACAGAGACACCTGACAGTGGATTTCATCTTCATTGCCACCTGTGAATGGTAATCTGCTTTATGAGCGGCTTATTAAAAAAGCCTTCTGCCTGAGTGTTTGTCTGACATATAACTAATTCCCTTATTGATATCAACCAATGAAGTAGTATTCCTTCAATGTAATACTTCCATGCTACTTCAAAGACAACTCTTCCAAAGACATTCTCCTATTATTCCAGGATCACAAGGGCACATGTGGGCCTTTTGAGGGGGGGCATTCAAGGTGTTGAACAAAACTCTGAATGTCCTATGCAGGGCTTCGAACCGGTTCAAGGAACGAAAACGAAAACCAGAAACTTTTTGTATTTTAGAGGGAACAGAAACGAAACCGGAAACGTTATTATTTTTTATGTTCTGGAACGGGAACACTTATTTAAAAATAATGGTAACCGGTTAATACCGGTTAATACCGTTCCTCAAACTAAAAAAAAAAAAGTCATTATTTTCCTGCGCACGTTACCATGACGGCTGAGGTTCGCGACCTGTGTGACATCAGACATTCTCTGACTGAATGGAGAGAGAGATGTGGACTACAAAGTCTCCACTCCACATCTTAATTAAGAGAAACCACTGTCATACAAAAGGACAGAGTTTGCATTGCATTATTGTAAGACATTGCAGGGAAGCGCGTGTAAAGCGCACCAACAATGTTCGGCGTTATTGGGCATCCATGGCCGCTTCAAATATGCACAAACTCACAATGTCCATCATAGTGCTCCCCGTGACCCAAGTCAGCGTGGAGCGCACATTTTCATCATTGAGGTTTATTTTCTGCTTCTCCGCTTAGGTCGTCCTGAATGATAAAATTCTGGAGGATATTCTTTTCATCCGCTTGAATAAACAGTTTTGAATGTAGGCTGACTCATTCGCACTTCCGTCTTTCTTGGTTAACGTCAGTTAGGCCTTTGGGGAGTAATCAGCTGACAGGAACGAAATTAACCATTCCGGGAACAATATTTTTTGGTTCTAACCGGTTCGGGAACGTCAATTTATTGGCGGAACTCAGAACCGGAAACGTTATAATTCCGTTTCTGTTCGGAACGGAACGTTTGGAAAAAAATAACGGTTCAAAGCCCTGGTCCTATGTATATGCTCAGAGCTTTGGCCATTAGTGTGGACATTCCTACTTGTACTGCTGACATGTGAAATAAAATGTGTAGAAATATACATGTGTATATTTCTAAATACAGACCTCAACACTGAAAAGAAATGATAATGGTTTGCAACACTGATCAATGCTCAAAAAGCCAACATTCAAACATCATGCCATTACAGCAAACATTTGGGAGCATTAAGCAGTGCCGTGCATTTTTTTCTTTACAGTTTTATCTATTTGGGTCAGCACCTGCACTACTCATATTGGCACACTGGGCTGGTCAGGTGGAAAAATAGGGCCCGGGCGCTTTTGGCTTAAAGGGGCCCCTCATAATTAGCAGTGCAGAAATGGTTGGCGCCGCACCTGGGCCCCTATTTTCAGAAATGTAAAAATATATATAATATATATATATATATAATTTATTTTTCATATCTGAAAATAGGGTATGGGGCCCACCAGGAAATGCCCACTATGCCAGATGGCCAGTCCAGCCCTGCTGGCACATCATCTTTGTCTTCAGGTACTCAGACCATGAAGAAATAAGAAAGGTCATTTTAATTTTTCTCAGAATATTCCCTAGAATACCTCTTCCCCAAGAATACCTCAGATATTTAAAGTGAATATTTTGATGTGTCATTTCAGAAGAATATTTTAAATCTTTGCACTTTGCATCTCCTGGCCTTTTCAAACCATATCTGTGGACACACAGCAGTCCTAACAAGCTAATTATGGTCTGACTCTCAGACATATCTACATCGCCTAGGTCTATAGGCTGCATGGTTCCTCTAACCTTGATGAAACAGTCCTAAGTTACACTTTGGTCCCATAACACAAAGTCAACATGAAATATAGTGATATGGTATCGGAATGATCATACTGTATCAATCTAAATCAAAGAATTATAAAGAGTTTGCAAGGATCGGTTGTGCATTTCTCAAAACCATACTTGCTAACCATATTACTTACTTTGCTGGTTGCAAATACCATTTCCAAGCTGCTAACTGGCTTACAACTATGCTTTCTAGAAACACAAGCCAGAGATGCCTTATACTCACCATCAAATAAGAAAAGATTTTATTTAGCCTACCTTAAAAAAAGAGTTTCACTAAATGCCCCATCATCGTTCATTCCAGATAGATAAATAAATAAATAAAATAAACAAAACTTTGTTTGAGGGTGCTCAGACCCGCACAAAAAGCCTGAGTGCACAGGACATGTGTAGTTAGCTTTGAGGTGCCAAAGCTACTGTATACGACTTTATAAGATCTAGCACTTCACAGATTCTTGGTTTGATTCCAAGAGAGAGTTCAAAGGCTTTTACTACGCACCCTGAAATAAACTTCAAATCATTGACTTAGCCTCTGCCTCCCACAAGACCTGCTGACATCCATTCAAGCGCATTCTTTCAACACCTGTCCAACAGCAAGAGCTGTGGCCGCTGCCTTGACCTTTTCTATAAACTACTCTATATGAGAGACATCACTCTGGTTTTCCCTTGAGGTCTGCATTTCCTACACACATGAACACACACACACACACACACACACACACACACACACACACACACACACACACACACACACACACACACACACACACACACACACACACACACACACACACACACACACGCACACACACTTCAGTGGATTTGCTAGCTGTTGATTATTAGTTTGTCTGATGCTCTCATTATTGTCTACTGTAGCATGGGGCCCACACATACTGGGTGGCCCGAGACAAAGAGGGTATTTGGGGGCCCTTTTTTGTCTTCAAACGTATAATAATAATAATAATAATAATAATAATAATAATAATAATAATAATAATAATAATATTTTCGTTTTATATAGCGCCTTTCAAAACACCCAAGGACGCTTCACAGAGTGTTGATGTTGATTTATTAAGGGATAGCATCATTGCACCTTCCGACCATTGGATTTACAGTAAGTTATCATTGCTTCAAATGATCATTTGGAGTACATAACCAGTCATTACCAGGGTGCCCCCTTTCAGCTGGGGCTCCTTGGTAATTGCCTTGTTTGCTTGTCTTGTTTTGACAGGCATACTATTGTATGCAGGCCTTGTCAACATGCCTATTCTCAGTTGTTGCTGGTTTAGAAATCCACCTCTAGAAAATTAAAATTAATATCTAAGCAAATAGCGCATCATTATCAATGGTTTGATTGATTTGATTGCTGATTGGTGGTAGTTTGGCTGCTTTCCATACACACCTGTTTATCCCAGCTTATCCTGGTCTTGTTCTTGCGGTTCATTAGAACAAGCTCCGTCTTTGAGTCAGTCATCACCTTGTGCTCACCCCCGACCATGTGCTGAGGACCATATAGGCTACCATAATCTTAGATCATATCTTGCCCAAGGCTAAATAATAACATACAATATCACAGCAAATTCTTCACATTAGGACATTAACCCATTTGTCATTAGCCCCATTGCATTTTTACAGAAAGGTAATGTTCGTATATTTCAAAGGCTGTTGTCGGAGAGTCCTGAACATTTTCAAAAAACAGCCATGGCACACACACACACAATCACACACACACACACAAACAAACACACACACACACACACACACACACACACACACACACACACACACACACACACACACACACACACACACACACACACACACACACACACACACACACACACACACACACACACACACACACACACACAGTCACCTCTCTTACCCTTTCCCTCGTTTACATTGTGTCAAGAGCATGCTCATTTTATTTTACTCTCCTGGGGTTGTATGCACGCAGGCTCCCAGAGGGAGATACACACTAAAGTCACGTTTCTTATTTCCCCATCCACTCTCCTTAAGTCACTTATCGTTCACACATTCACATGCGAGGCACAGCGACGTTTGTGTCTCATCTATAGGGACGCTGACAACTTTTGCTGGGCCCGGGACAAAGCCATCTGAAAAGCGCTTCCCCCCTTACCCCATAAAATATAATGGGCACCGAATACCGGGACCTCCCTCCCCCTGGGCCCAGGACAACCGATCCCTTTTACCCTTCCTGTCGGCTTCCCCTGCTTGTCTGTTTGCTGAAGTGACAGCGGGTACATCCCCTCACGCTTAGCCTTGTTACGAGATATGTGCTCATCTGATCTTCGGGATGGCGTGCGTGTTGCAGCGAGCGAGAGGGAATATTTGACAACAGTGGTCATGACATTTATGAAAAGCACACTTCCGAATGCTGTCAAGGCGCCGCAGGATACACAATAATGACTTTTGAGCTCAAGCAAACAGTGTCGGCTTGATAGTAATGGCAAGTCTTTACACAAATCCATGCTTCTTTTTTACCCAGATACATTCTTATTTCAAAGCATGATTTTGTATTTAACAGAAGCTAATGTAAAACGACTAACAAAAAAATGGGTATTATAGAAGTGCCATGACAGCTACTGCCACTCCACGTGTACAGTACTGTATGTGTGCACGGCAGTATAATATGCACGAATGGAGATGATCGTGCAGTGGCAATGCAACAACACGCCCCTACGCTCCTCTCCTCTGCCACATCCACATCTGCATCGGTGGAGGGGCTGGTCATGCACTTGCCTTTACACAGGCGCAGGGCACCTTGGCTGTATAACAAGCTCCCTGGCTGGGCAGGGATTGAAGACCGGGGACCGATATGAGATATATGCACATAGTAAAAGGGCCAGCCTTTTCCACGGGGCCCTGTCCGTGCATGATTGACTGTATGGAGAGAGAGAGAGGAAGAAAGGAAGGAAGAAAGAAAGGAAGGGAGATGCTGGAATTGGTGCCCTGCCAGATCCTTGTGAATGGCCTCTTTTTTCAATTATGGCGATATACACCTCCTTCCCCTCAGTGTGGAGGAGAGGAGAAAGATTAAGAGCTAGGGACAGGAAAAGAGGGGAGGGTTGCGATTTAATACACAACATTAAAAATGCAGTGCAGAAAAACAGATAGGACAATAGGTTAGTTCACCTGTCTTGAAAGAGTAGCCTATGTTCTAGGGATTTGTGCTTTCCCACTTAAAGACAGTCATTCACGTACATTCACAAATACCTACCCATAACCACACATAATCATAACCACAAGGCACACAGACAAACACACCAACGGACAAATACATGCATGCACATGCACACGCATGCACGTATGCACACACACACACATAAACACATGCACGCACGCCCACACGCACACGCACACAGACACAGACACAGACACACGCACACAGACACACGTACACGCACACAGACACAGACACAGACACAGACACAGACACAGACACAGACACAGACACAGACACAGACACACACACAGAAGAACACATTTAATTTCAAAGCCCATTAACAAAAAAAAATGTATAAGATGATCCTTTTACCCTACTGTTGCTGTGCAGGATTATAGCCTACTGCTACAAATTCAAACTAGCACAAACTGGTTTTAATTTCTGCCAGGCCAGATGGCCCAGGCAGTAACAATGTGTATTCTGGCACAGCTAGAAACTGATAAAGTTCTCCATGTTCCCATGGGCAGATACTGCTGGCTTTCACAGTCCCACCGAGCTGTTGAAATGCAATGGGACATGGACACAGAAGCAGAAAAACACATTACAGCTTCAAAGTAGAAGTTCCTCCAAACAATCCCTGTAAATTGTATTTAGCCTATTTGTGTTATTCTAGCAGAGGCTGTTTCTGTCGTTCTAGCCTATATTTTATTTTATTCACTTCAGTTACTGCATGGTCTGCACTCTACTACATGCATGTTTCTTCATGTGGTGTGCCCATGCCGCAGTGCACACTGATTGCACTGTATGAGAAATGATAGACTGGTTTTAAGTTGATCAGAATTTCGCTGCAGACCTGCAGTACAGGTCTGAATCCTGCAAGCTCAACCCAACCCCCATCCCACCTCCTCGTCTACAGCTTACCTAGTCCTGTTGTCTTTAATAACTGCGAGAAATGAGGCACGTATCCCACACTCCCTTTGGGCTGGGCCCCTGTCATCAAGCCCAGACTGTGGCTGGGCCTGCACCCCTCCTCCACCCCTCCACCACTCCATTCCTCCACCTCTCCACCCCTCCAACCTTCCTCCACCTCTCCACCTCTCCACCCCTCCAGCCCCTGTCATCAAGCCCAGACTGTGGCTGGGCCTCCTCCCCTCCAGCCCTCCTCCACCTCTCCATTCCTCCACTCCACCCCTCCAATCCTTCCACCCCTCCTCCCCATCTACCACTGCACTTCTCTCCCCCTTCCATCCCTCCACCCTATAGCTCTTCACCCCATTCTCTTCTCTGTTCGTACCTTGCACTCCTCTACTCTTCAGCACCCTATCCTATACTACAATCCATTTCTCCACCCTTCACATTTTCACCGCTCTTCCCCTCCACTTCTCTTTAATCCTATAGTTTTCTTTATAACTACTCCACCCCTCTACCCTCCTCCACCTCTCCATCACTAAGCCCTGCTCCCCTAACTCCTCCATCCTTATCCCAAATATCTTCCACTTTTCCAGCATTATCTGCCTACAGTCCTCCACCTCTGCCTCAGCCCATGCTGCGCAACACCTCCATCCATCCAATCCTCCATCATTACCATTTACACACACCATATCCAACCCTCCACCCCTCCATCTAATTATTTTTCTCTGCGTCCTCCACCCGGTCACTGCCTCTCCCTCAGGCTGCGGTCTCCAGCCCTTAGTCTTCAGGCCTCCACCTCTCTATACGTCTTCTCTTCAGTCCTCCTCCCTTCTACATCTTCCCTCCAACTCTTCACTACCCCTCAGCCCAGGGGCGGACTTTCCATTAGGCAAACCTAGGCAATTGCCTAGGGCACTGACCAAATCTGTCCTCCATAGGGGCCCCAACTGTCACACCAGTCACAGTAAGCACACAAAAAGTGGGCTTTGTCACCTTTGCAAAGTAGCCTCGTCGAAAATATACCATATGAGACAAAACACTGACAGTAAATAGCACCACGACACAGAATTGTATGTCTACATAATAACTGTTGGGGGCCTCATGTTTGTATTTCACCTATAGTGTCTCAAAAGGCTGGATCTGGCCCTGCCTCAGCCCATTGCTGGTGGGGGAGGTGGGAGTGGAGAGCTAGACCCTGCGGCTGCAGCTAACACAACAGCCGTAGGTGGGCTAATCTGCAAACTGGCCCAGTAATGTGGAAACAGCTCCCGAACTATGTCTGGTTCCATGTATTTAATTAAAACGCCATTAAGAGGTGGTAACACACAAAAAACACACAGACAGGCAAACACACACGCACACACGCACGCACGCACGCACACACACACGCGCGCGCACACACGCGCGCACACACGCGCGCACGCACGAATGCACACACACACACACACACACACACACACACACACACACACACACACACACACACACACACACACACACACACACACACACACACACACACACACAAGCACACACACACACGATCTCCCAGGTCTGCCCTGTCACAGATATTAGATAAATATTTTTGCAGAGGTGCTGGGAAATCTGTCATGGTGCACATTCTAGGTGACTGCAGGAGGAGGAGGAGGAGTGGAGAACGCTCAAAGAAGCTTTGTGTGGAGAAACCAAAGTCAAAAGACAAGGAAATGAGCTTTTGAGGGCCATGGAGGGGGAAAGAAAAGAGAGCGAAAGAAAAGAAAGAAAGAAAAAGAACAACACAACTCAGAGAACCCGAGAATAATGTTATATTTTTCACCCTGATATTCTTCATGGTCCGTCTCCAGGAGAAGTTGTATGGCCTTTGGAGCGCTCCATTGGAACGATTGAAGCGTTTTGTTCTGACGAAGAATTGGGTTGCTCTGCATGTCTGCCCTGTTTTATTTTTTCATACGCTGTTTTTTTTTCTCTCACTCACATATGGTTCTCTCCTCTCTGAAAGTGGAGATAGATTGTTATGGAAATGAGGGATGGAAAAAAATGCACAACCTTGCAAAGCCCTTGGGACTAGGATTGTGTGTGTACACACACACACATGCACACATACGCACAAACACAAACACAAACACACACACAAACACACGCATACACGCACGCATACACGCACGCATACACGCACGGATGCATGCGCGCGCGCACGCACACACACACACACACACACACACACACACACACACACACACACACACACACACACACACACACACACACACACACACACACACACACACACACACACACACACACACAGTATTAACACGTGTGTGTGTAGATGTGTCTTTTTTCATTCTTTTGATACTGACTGACTTCTTTCCTCACAACTGCAGAAACACACCTGAAGCTATGATGGATCATTCTCGCTCTCTTCACATTCACACATTTCTCATCAGCTGCCAATCATTGTGGTGAGTCTCTGTCATGAGTTCACACCTCCCCTCCAGGGGCAGGGGGGCTATGTGGGGAGGGATGGAGACGACGGGGGGACGACGACAAAGGGGTCACTTGTCCCGGGCCCAGGAAGAGAGACGGCCCAGAATTGGAT
>NC_085865.1:30956221-30968721 GCF_034702125.1 Engraulis encrasicolus | reverse complement strand
AATGCTACACATACCACATTATTTTTTCCCCTACCTCGCTACAATGAAATGCAATAAATAAATATCAATCATTATGGTTTCATCAGTGCTGGAATCAAATTAAAGTGTTCCACATTTCTGCACAGCACTGCACTTGGATTATTAATTCAATCTGCATTCTGCAACTGTGATATTGCCTGAAACAACGATATTGCCTGATTGCAAGCTTCCTGGAGGAATATAGGAAGGCTTTAGAAAGTGGTACAGTGATCATTATGGTATTTAGAAGATACTATGTAAAGTCGTACTTGGGTAAAGTGGTTTGGAGAAATCGGCTAATGTGGAAAAAAATAAACATGTTATCTGCACAGCTTTCTTCAACTTACAGAATTAGGAATGTTTGAGGACTCATCCGCAACACTGTATGTGTGATCTGTCTGTTTTGTGACTTTTGCACAAAAATAATAACGTGAGAAGATTTGCGAAGGCATCCTGAGTAATGAACTGCCCGGCTCCCGTAAAGCTACTTCTTCCATGATACATTCCACTGGACCACAGGCCTTTCAAACACGAAATACAACTCCAAGTGTTTGTACGAACCGAAGAAAGGAAGAAGAGGAGAAATGAAATAACCATAAAACAGACAAAAACAGCACAGAAGAGGGCAAGAAACAATGCTCTTTTGAACGGAGCAGATGATAAAAATGCTAATACAGGAGAAACGGAAATGGTGCTTACATGTAAAGCAACACTGTACAACTTTACAATGAGGTACAATCTTTCTCATTCCATAAACAACTCTGGGATCTGTTTGAATGGCTTTCAATGACACGGAAGATGGCTTTTTTTCTGGTGTAGGTCAAGTAAACGATAAATATATATGACCCATTAGTTAAGCAATGCAAGCGGATGGGAACCCAAAAAAAATGTCTTCTGATGTACAATGAATACAATGGAAGACGAGTCAAGCCATGATCAAGGCTGTTTAAACGCATGAGCAAATGACAAGTAACCCTGGGCAGAGTAAAATATTCACTTCATTTTTAAATAATACTATTATTTTTTTGTTTGTTATTATTTCTGTATCTTATCGTCAACTGGGAAGAACAATGCTTCGTGCTTGTTTTCGTGTTGTCCATGAGGTACTGCGGAAATGGTGCTTGGCTGCTGAGGTGGGTTGCAACTCGAGGGAAAGACAAAGCTGTGCTGTTGAGATGGATCTGGAGTATGAGCTTCCAATCAGATGAAACCGATTTCGCCGATTATACCGAAACACAACCACCACTACGTTAACAGCTTATTTTTTTTTAAACCCCCCACTTTTAATAATGCTGACACAAAAACTGAGCGAACAAGAGAGCCATTAGAGAGAGAGAGATAACTAGTTAGAGATTAATAGAGAGAGTCAGAGAGAGAGAGAGAGAGAGAGAGAGAGAGAGAGAGAGAGAGAGAGAGAGAGAGAGAGAGAGAGAGAGAGAAAGAGAGAGAGAGAGACAGAGAGACAGAGAGAGAGAGAAAAAATAAAACTAAGCATCATCACCACTGTTCTTTCAGGTGCCAGCAGAAAGCTACACTACACGACTCACTGTTCAAGACAAATATACATTCTATACTGTGTAGCTCCACCGACCAAACAAGTCTGCACTACGGCAAGACGGATAAGATGACACTATGATAAATACTGAATGTGCAACGACCATAGAATCATATACAGTTTCTGCTAAAGTCTGAACGTTTTTGTACGGCTTTAACCACACCTAAACATGGTGCTAAATATGAATAACAAACTTTTGAATGCTTTTTAGAGAGAGAGAACACCTGCAGAGAGGGGACGGGGAGGGGAGAGAGTGGCCGCCTAAAGTGGAGGACAAAAAAGGAAAGCAAAAAAAAAAAAAAACAGAGAAAGAGTGAGGGAGCCTACAGGACGGCAAGAGAGAGGGATAGAGAGACGAGGGAGTGAAAAGATATAACCACTCGGGAACAAGCTGTCAATGCACAAACACACAAAAGAGAACGGGCTCTGGATTAAACCCCACAGAGACAAGAAAGTAAAGATAAAAATATATAGAGTATCAAATGTTGCTGTGTGCAAGAGTGTTCTCCCCCCTCCGTGTTTACAAGTCTTGCATCAGATGCCCGCGATATGGCGCGTTGTCTGATGCACAGTCAGAATCCGTTGCTGTGGTATCCTTCCTTGATGCTCTTGTACTCGTTTCTCCCCCATAAAACAACCTTACACAAACACCCACATACGTACACAGACACACCCATGCACCCCCCCCCCCCGACACACACACACACACACACACAACCATACACACACACATACAGGCTACATACAAACACTCATGCACCCAGAAACACACACACGTACACACACCCTCACCTACAGTACACACACACAATGGCAAAAGCCATTGTACGATATACCATCCTGCAGTCCCCGACTCTGTCCCCATGTGGTTACTGTAAGCTCTGGTGAATGTTTCCAGTAAATGTCATCTGCACGGCGGTCGAGAGTTTTGGTCAGAAAACATCCCCTCTCCTCTCCTCTCCTCTCCTTTCCTCTCCTCTCCTCACCTCTCA
The DNA here is from genome assembly GCF_034702125.1 of Engraulis encrasicolus. Taxonomy (NCBI): domain Eukaryota; kingdom Metazoa; phylum Chordata; class Actinopteri; order Clupeiformes; family Engraulidae; genus Engraulis; species Engraulis encrasicolus. The sequence goes on along the minus strand of NC_085865.1, from coordinate 30,966,156 downwards.
TCTCCTCTCATCTCCTCTCCTCTCATCACTCCACTCCTCACCGACAGTCTGTGTGACTGTGGACTATCCCTTGAAATTCATTAAGGCCAACACCATCTTATTAATGAACCACCCTTACACCACTTTAGTGCCCTCAGGTCAACTGCTCACACCTGTTTCTCCAGGGCTCCTTTTGACGTACCACAGCAAGTCCATTCATTTAAATCCTACTAATTATGCACATCATCATCTCATGTTACGGTAGTAGGTGAATTTGACCTTGTAGTACACATTAGTAAACAAATCAACAAACAAACAAAAATAAAAACAAGAAAAACAACAACAATAAAACAACTGCGTTGTGTTAGCTTAGCTTAAGACCATCTGTGGTGAGGAGTGTCAAAAAGTCCACCAGCGAACATGGTCTTGCTACTCTAAGCGACAGGACAAAGTCTTTTGTTTTCTGTACAAAGTCTACAGTGGGCTTCAAAGTGCCGTGTTGACCCCAGTTTTTTTTTGAGGTGCGTTGGTCCGTGTGTTCCACGCCATAGAGCGAAAATGAAACAAAACAAACAAACAAATCAAGAAAAGCACAAAAGTGTTTCCGTGTGTCTTTTTTGAAAATGCTGGATTTGCCACAAACACAAGATAAAACAAGGTAATCCCTCAGTTCAGCACATCGATAAGACAACGTTTCTGTCAAGACAAAGTTAAGACACTCCTTCTTCGAGCCTCCTGGCCTGTGGGGTGAATGGACGGATTGAAGATCACTGCTGGAAGGTTAACTTCTCCCCCTTCTCCTTCTCCTTCTCCTTCTCCTTCCACCCCTCCAGTCTATTGTAGAGGGGCCAGAAATCCCATGGTGTCACCCCGCCTCCATCATGTGTCTCCGTGAGTCTCTGGAAGTGGGGGAGGGCTGAAGAGGGAGGGGGGGCACTGGCTGGAGTGGGGCTGGTCTGGAGGGGTTATACCTGGACGTGGGTCGCCTGCTGGGCCTGGACCTGTACCTGGAGGCCCTGGATGCTGGAGAGGATCTTCTTCTGGTGGCCGGCCAACGCTACGCCCAACTTGCCCAACTCACTGGAGAGAAAGGAAACACGAGAACAAAAAAAAAAAAAGAGAAAAATTGAGGTTGTGCTAGGTGTTGAGAAAGTTATGTGCTTCTTAGATAAATAGTACAGTTTGCCCAACTCAATGAAGAGAAAGGAAAAACACAAGAAAACAGCAGGGATGGAGAGTGAGTGTTTGCTAGCTTCTTTTCATGTACTCAATATCTAGGGTTAGGGCCTAACATGATTCATCAGTTGTACCATACCACACTTCCAAATGGCTACTTACATATCACAATATAGATATCTCCACCATATGCTCCACCAACTGGTGCACCTATCATGCAGTCAGAATCACTTGTGTACAGTTATAAGCATGGCAGCTGACAGATTTGGCTGGGCCCAGAAGAAAGTCATCCGAAAGACAAGCCCTCCTCAATAAATACAATGTAATGGCCCTGCCACAGCTTGACGGTAGGGCACTGGGTTACTACGACCCTGGTTCGATTCCAGCCCAGATCATTTGCCGTTCCTTCCCGTCTTTCCCTCCCCACTCATTTCCTGTCTCTCCTCCAATGTACTGTCAGAAATAAAGGGGAAAAAATCCCTACAAAATAAATAAATACAATGTAATGACGGACCAATTCTGGCCCTCCTCTCTATCACTGGGCCTGGGACAACTAATCGTTTTGTGCCCTCCCTGACGATTTATCTGTATAGGCATGTGTCTCTCCTCCAACTGGTGCTGCAATCATTAGTATAAGCATAGGCTGCATTACCTGGCACTAACGTAGAGCACAGAGTCCAGGGTGACGTATCCGGCGCTGGCAAAGTGCTCCTTGTACTGGGTCATCTTGATGGACTCCAGCCAGTCCTCCAAAGTGCTCACGCCAGCCTCTGGGGACGGGGGGTCCTCCCTGCAAGAAAGACCCAAGGACACACAGCATCAGTTAAACAATCCCACTAAAGCTCTGTTCATACCCTACGTTTCGTAGATTACAATATGTGCATGTGCACATGTATACATTCATACCTTGGTTTTGACATGTTGCACATTTTGCCCAATTGTTTTCGATCTGTTACACTTTACTACTACTTTAAGCTCCTCAATTTTGTCTCAAAATAAGTATGAAATCAACGGTTGGAACAGGTGAAACACTCCACACACACATATCTGTGACTGTCTCACACATACAGTTGAGTATGAATGAGGTCGTCTTTACTGTCAGACAGGAGGACGCAAAGTCAGGCGGTAATGGGAATATAAGAAACGGAAAAACATATAATAAGAAAATAGATTTCAAGCATGATGCATCTGCATTACAGTTAAAACATCTGGCATGTTAATTAATACTGGGTGAAAATTAATTTTGGCGTTATAGATTTGCATGTCATGCAGCCTAATACATAATAACAAATCTTTCGGGTTATAGTACAATTATTTACAGGAATATGGATTGTATTTAAAGGCAGCATTTATATAACTACTTTTTTCCCCTGGTGCTAACAAGTTTCCCATTTCTCTGTGTAAGCTGTTTATTGTTAGGCCAGAATTATTAGAATGGCACTGTTGTTGGAGCCGAGGAGGGATGTAGGATGGGGTGGGTGGGAAGAGTAATTTCTCTTCGCATGTGAGCTCATCTGAACTGTTAAGCCTCAGTATGAATGGAAAACGAAACATAATCCCTGTTTGTGTTTTTCCAAAAAGGGGCTGAGGTAGTTCCCCTGGCCCAACACTGCACTCCCCCACCAAGCCCCAGTCCCCCCTAAAAAAAGCCTTCTGAACCAACAGGGAAGCTGACAGGGGGGGACAAAGGGATCAGTTGTCCCGGGCCGAAATGGGTTCTCATAGCACTGTATGTATTTACAGGGGGGCCCTTTCGGATGATTTTGTCCCAGACCCAGTCAAAGCCGTCAGCGGCCCTGTGAACCAGTATGATGTCTGTGAGCAGCCGCCCACGATGGTGACAACCTGCCACGGTGACGGCTGTGCCACCAGTGCGGAGCAAAACCACTCGCACTAGAAGAAAAACACTGTCCTGTCTCCTGCCACAGGAGGGGAGGAGTTCCCTCAGCTTTTGAAACCTAATAGAGGCCATATTGATTTTTCGCCCTGCGTTTTTCTCCTCCTCCGCCTCTTTCTTCCTTTCCTTCTCTCTCTCTCTCTCTCTCTCTCTCTTTCTCTCTCTCTCTCTCTCTCTCTCTCTCTCTCTCTAGTAGAGGATTTAACACAGTGTGAGTGTGGCTGCTCTGCTGTCAGCCCAAACAGTGGGGCAGCTTGCACTGGACCAATAAGGCAGCCTTGATCTGGGTTGGTGTCGGAAGATAGGAGAGACAGTAGAGAGGGGGGAGGTAGGGGGAGAGAGAGAGAGAGAGAGAGAGAGAGAGAGAGAGAGAGAGAGAGAGAGAGAGAGAGAGAGAGAGAGAGAGAGAGAGAGAGTAGGCTATGTGTGTGTGTGTGTGTGTGTGTGTGTGTGTGTGTGTGTGTGTGTGTGTGTGTGTGTGTGTGTGTGTGTGTGTGTGTGTGTGTGTGTGTGTGTGTGAGAGAGAGAGAGAGAGAGAGAGAGAGAGAACGACAGAGAACCCCCTGATGTGAGAGAAAGAAATAACAGAAGGAGGGAGGGCAAGTCACAGAAAGAGCGAGAAAGTGATAGCTAGACAGAGAGAGGAAGTGAGAGAGGTGTGTGTGGCTGGGGAAAGTGGGGGGTTGTGGGGGTGTCGACTGAAGGACAAAGCTAGGAGGTCAAGAGCAGAAGGCAGGTGAACAAGCATGTGGGGTGAAGATGCAGTGAGAAGTGAGTGAGGGGCGGGAGTGAGAAATGGGGGTGGGGGGGGTGAGGTGTGGTGTGGGGCAGAGAGATGGATGAAGGATGAAATGGGGTAAAGTGGGAGTGCGGAGGGAGAAGGAGTGAGGGATGGGGGGAGGAGGGGAGAGGGAGTGAGATGTCGGAGGGGGTGAAGAGAGGGGGGGGGTGAAATGGAGGGGGCCGGAGAGGTGAAGGGTCTTGTCAGGATTAATCAGCAGCACCAGTGGAGGCAGCAGACACCGGACTCCACAGCAGCCAGGCGGGGGGGCTGATTAAAGATCAGACCATGAAGACCCCGCTCTCTCTCTCTCTCTCTCTCTCTCTCTCTCTCTCTCTCACACACACACACACTTTATGTAACTCTCACTCTCTTTCTCTTTCTCTGTCTCTCTATCTATCTATCGATCTATCTGTCTGTCTGTCTGTCTGTCTTCTGTCTGTCTGTCTGTCTATCTATCTAACAATCTATCTATCTGTTTTGCTCTCTCACTCTCTCTTTCTTTTGTGCACACACACACACACACACACACACACACACACACACACACACACACACACACACACACACACACACACACACACACACACACACACACAGACACACACACACAAAGCTGCCTAGGTTTCCCTCTCTCTTCTATTTTTCTATTTTTATCTACTGTATCTCTCTCTCTCACACACACACACTCACGATATGTCTCGGGGGAGGCAGAGACATTTTTACTTCTTCTCCATAGAGGTGGCCCATACATGCATGTGCGCATACCAGCATCGGAAGCCCCCTTTTGCTCTCCCTCTCTTTCTCTCTCTCTCTCTCTCTCCCACCCTCTCTCTATCTCCATTTCTCACACATACGCACATCTACACACACACACCAAAAGGGGAAACAGACGTGGGTAACAGCATAGGTTGAGGTTAGCGCAGGGAGTCCAATCCGGTGGCTGTCTGGATCCAATCTGCGTTTTACTGTGTGACTCATCACCTCATCCCCACACCCAACCCCAGCCTCTTGCCGCCACCTCACAGTCACACCACCCCCACACCAACCACCATCCACCCCTGCTCCCCCTGGATCTGTGCCCGATTTAATAGCAAGTTTCTCACACATACAGTATGCACCACCTACAGAAAAGTATTAAAAAAGAAGCGAAAAGGAAAAAAGGAAAAAAAGTAGAAGTGTCTTGACTCATTTGAGAGCGAAGATGGCCTCCTAATGTGTCTGTAATACGTTCTGGTTGGCTGCTCTCTCAATGCGTCAAGCTGATGCTCACTGTAGCGGTAGCGGGCGTCTGACATCGCGCAGGACAGCTGTGGAAGCTGCAGAGTTTTCATTTGTTTTGGTGCTAAAGTAGACTTGGATGCTGTCAGACTCCTGTCCGCCTGTCTGGCTGCCAGAACAGTAACATTTTACAGGATTTTTTTTGCAATTGAACGTTGGACGAGTGTTGAATTGGACTCTGTGAGTGTAGTATTCACACTGCACAATCTGTGTTTGGTGCATTGGAGACTTGAAGGGAGTTAAATTCCTGTCTTCCTTCCTGCCTGCCTGCGGTAAAATATTGCAGAGGTCAATTAACTGTTAGAGAGTAAGAACTAAAAGACATTTAAATTAGACTCTCCAAAACTTTTACAATAGTACGGTATTGCCTCTTTTCCACTGCCGGTTTTCTGGTAGGCCTACAGCTCGACACAGCACGACTCGGCTGCAAATTTTTGCTTTTTGAGTAGGCATGAAGCAGCTCAATCGTGAAGCAAAAACTGGCAGCCAAGTAAGTCACACTGTGTCGAGCTGTATGCCTATCAGAAAACCGGCAGTGGAAAAGAGGCATATATGCCTGCTATCAAAGCAATACTCGGAGGGAGACTCGGCGGGTGCCAAACTCCTGCCTGCCTGACTTGTCTGCGCTAAAATTCTGAAGAGCTAACTCAGCACATCAAGTGTGCGACCAACTAGAGGAATGTTAAAATTTGACTCTTTTTGTGTTGAATTTACACCGCTAGTTTAACTATGTTCATTTGTTTGTTGCAAAACGAGACTTGGATGGTGTGAAACTCCTGCCTGCCTGCCTGCCTGTTTGCCTGCCTGCCTGTGTGCCTGAGGGTAGCCACATGAGGCTGATGCTGAGCTAGAAGACAAGGCAGTCGCTGCGAATCACAGTAGATAGGCGGGGTTCCTCAGAATATTGGCAAGAGTGCTGGGAAGAAAAACAGAAAGAGAGAGAGAGAGAGAGAGAGAGAGAGAGAGAGAGAGAGAGAGAGAGAGAGAGAGAGAGAGAGGAGAGAGAGGGAGAGAGAGAGAGAGAGAGGGAGAGAGAGGGAGAGAGATAGAGGAGAGAGGGAGAGAGGAGCGAGAGAGAGAGAGAGAGAAGTGTGTGTGTGTGTGTGTGTGTGTGTGTGTGTGTGTGTGTGTGTGTGTGTGTGTGTGTGTGTGTGTGTGTGTGTGTGTGTGTGTGTGTGTGTGTGTGTGTGTGTGTGTGTGTGTGTGTGTGTGTGTGTGAGCAGCTAACAGACATGTTTGTTTTTCAGTTTGGAAAACAGCTAAGAAACTGACATTCGGGGCTGTGTAGAAAAAAAAGACAATCTAATGGATGATACTGTTGTATTTACAGGGTCTTGAAATGTAAGACATTCAAACAAACACTATGGTTTGTGTTTATTTCTCCATACACTACTGCTCTTTTTTCATCAATTTTGCCCTTTTCTCTGACTCTACTCTGTACTTATTTATTGGCAGTCTGCCTAGTCTGTTCTTTTTGATTATTTTAGTTTTTCCACTGCATATTCTAAATGCTATGGTGTTCTTTTTTATGGGAAAACATGGTTAAACTATGAGTCAAACTATTTGGTAATCCTTTACTTTAAAACTCACTCACTAAGAAGTGTGACTGATGCCCTATTCATTTTAGAAAAAGAGAGAGAGAGAGAGAGAGAGAGAGAGAGAGAGAGAGAGAGAGAGAGAGAGAGAGAGAGAGAGAGAGAGAGAGAGAGAGAGAGAGAGAGAGAGGAGAGAGAGAGAGAGAGAGAGAGAGAGAGAGAGAGAGAGAGAGAGAGACTGAGCGAGAGTGTGTGTGTGTGTGTGTGTGTGTGTGTGTGTGTGTGTGTGTGTGTGTACTGTAGGCTTCCACCTCTGTGCATAGTAGTGCATGGTGGTATATTCAGGTTGGAGAGTGGTGAGTACAGTATGGTGAACAGCTATACAGAAAACCATTCGTTAGAGTCGAGATATTTTATTTGCGTGGTTTTCCAAGAACAGAGGAAGGGTGTCGACTGAGAAGGGTGTGTGCGAGGAGCTGTGCACGACTGGTGGTTAGACTCAAGGCTGCAGCACAGCTGAATAGGTACAGAGGGTGAGAAAGTGCAAATGAGGAAGAAATGAGAGAATGAAGGAGTGAATGAATGACTGAAAGAAGCTACAAGGTCTCTAATGAAAGATTCCATCAGGGTAAGAGCCTGGGTACCTGTGTGCGGAATTGCTTTTTAAATTATTCTTAATAAGTTTTTAATTATGTTCTTATCACTCCTCTTTGTTTTATCTCTTTTCTGCTTGCTTTCATTTACTTTAAGCCCATTAGTCTGAATGTATCAAGTTAGCGAAATAAGAAAAGTTGTATTACCTCTTACTTGTTAAAAACATTAGCAAACACTACAGACCCTAGATTTCAAATTAAACGGTACACAGTACCATTGATACAGTCAGTTGATTGAATGCAATTTGACTTCACGGATGGGAGATGGAATGAGATTCCTGCTACTTTCTATTGGACGTTGGGCTACATCACTTCTTAGAACGATGGTGGCAGACCAAAACGTTCATGAGGCAATTTAAGTCAAGAGAAGAAAAAAAAGACTCCATCTCTCTAGTCAAAGTCGGTATGAGGTCTCCAAAAACGTTCTTCACCACCGTGACCAAAATACCATTTACCACAAAGCCCAAAATGTTGAATAAAAGCAATTCAGTCAGTGAAACAAAATGAATACAAATTTACAAACTAGGAATGCACTCAGAGAGTACAGACCTCTGCCAAGGAAGCTGTTAGATAGAACTTTTGACTATGTTAGAAACTGGAATGTCAAACTTCATCCTGTCCCTCGATGGTGAAGAATCTTTTAAAACATTCCTGGATCTGGATCGTGATGCAGATCACCACCAAAATGTAATCACTTGTTCCTTTTTGTCATTTCCAACAACTCTACAAAGTTGAATCAAAATACATATATGACTTTTTGAGTTATCCTGCTGACAGACAGACAGACAGACAGACAGACAGACAGACAGACAGACAGACCAACAGGACCAAAAACATAACCTCCTTGGCGGAGGTAACAATGATAATAATTGAAAGGCTCTCACCATACGGAGCTGTTGGCCAGGGGCTTGAGGCAGCTGGGGCTGCGGATCAGGCGGTCCATGGTCGCCACGATGCCCCCGAACTTGGGCCGCTCGCTGCGGTTCTTCTCCCAGCAGTCCAGCATGAGCTGGTGCAGCACCACGGGGCAGTCCATGGGGGCCGGCAGCCGGTAGCCCTCATCTATCGCCTTTATCACCTGAGGGGGTACGTATGAACACCATTTCAGTCAATACATCAGTAAGTACATCAAAAACATTACAATTGCCTACTTTATATCTATTATTATTTCACAATGCTACTATCACCACGCCAGAATCGTCACAATAGGACATAACTGAAAATGCACAACAACACCTCTTCTTAATACATGTTCTATGTATGTCTGCTGTTGCCTAGTCTTGCGCTTTATATGTCTGTAAGGGTATTGTATAGGTACTCTAGGTGTAATGTATGTGTACTGTCTATGTCTAATTGTCTATGTCCACAACTAAAGTCTATGTCTATGTCTGCATGGGAAAGTAAGAAACATAATTTTAATTCTTTGTACGACCAGCGCATATAAAGAAATTGACAATAAAACTGACTTGACGACTTGACTTGAAAAAGCATGTACAGTCAGTTAGCCAGCCTTTAGCCCTTGTCTATTGCCTTGATCCCCTGAGGGTTGCACCATAGGAAGTCAGTAAGTACGAGATGCCAGTATGTACACGATTTACAAAAGGCAGCTGATCCTTTGTCTAAAGACCTGATCATCTAAGGATGGTAAATAGAGGAGGGATGGAGAGTAGTTAGCACATCAGTACATCAGTAAGTACATCCATAAGTATATATGGTAAATATGGAGTCAGTTAGCAAGCCCTTGTCTATTACTTTGATCACCTGAGCACAGAATGGTTAAGTCAGTAGGTCATTAAGTTAGCATAGAACGTCTGCTTGTACATAGTATTTATCGCCTTGATCACCTGAGGCATGGGGAATAAAGGAATTCTAGTTTGTTCCCAACAGTCATACCACACAATAGCCTTCAGGGAAAACATGTGTGCAGATAATTTGTCTATGTCCATAGTGTTCTTCATCTACCCATTACCTTTATAATTTGAGGTGGAGAATAGCATGCAAGTCACTACGTCATTAGGTACATCAGTAAGTATGTTGGTAAGTATCTATGATAGTCAAGTCGGTAACCTTTATCGGTAATCACCTTTATCGACTAATGGAGTGGAAAATAGAGAAATGTAGTTCAGGGGGAAAAAATGTGCAGATGGTAGCCTACACCTATGGCCATAACATCTATAGCCATCATACGGCATAGACAACAGCAAGTAACAAGTTAGTCATTCAGTAAGTCACTAAGCAAAGTACTAAATGACTAAGCAACAAGTATTTAGATATACGTATGTAGCACATTTACGTAAATGCAGTTCATACTGTCACATGTTCTTCAGATTTTTCACTACTTTTTTTTATAACTACAACAACAGACTTCAATGGGTAACACTAACAGTAAAATAATATTTTGTGGCTATGTTGATGGGTCTCCCAGGGACAAATTTTGTGCCGAGCATAAATAAAAATGTGGTGACATGTCACAAAGCCTCGCTGTAAAAAACTGCTGACTCATAAAGTCCCATCTCCAGCAGCTGGATGCTGACACCTCAGTCCTCGCTTGATCCCAAGAGATGGAAAGACTGGGTATGTTCCCTTGTTGAGATGCAAAAGGATGCAAGGGGATGTGTGTGTGTGTGTGTGTG
>NC_085865.1:30948721-30953721 GCF_034702125.1 Engraulis encrasicolus | reverse complement strand
CACCTCCATATATACGGTACTGCATATGGATGACCTACATACAGTATGGGGCCGAAATGGTCGCCTTGCTGCGCATTTGTTACGGATGAGGGCCGTAGCCTGAGATCACAGGCCCCCCTCTGGCCATTTGGTTCCTATTTATGCTCATCATAGACATCTCGTGCAACGAGGAGTTCACAGCAACCTCACCCGTTGACGTCTGGAAGTTTGGCTGGCTGGCTGGCTGAATTGGACGATGTCCCCATATATCAAAGCAAGAGCTGACATCTGCGTTTGATGTTTGATGATGGAGTTGTCTGCACGCAGCGATGATCTTAACATGGTGTTTTGTCCAGCGTGTCGGATTTTAAGTGCTCACCTATGCAACGCTGTAAATATCCAAATGTGAAAACAGATGGACGACAGAAGGGGTGGTGGACTCTAAAAGGCAGTCTTTGTGTGTGTGTGTGTGTGTGTGTGTGTGTGTGTGTGTGTGTGTGTGTGTGTGTGTGTGTGTGTGTGTGTGTGTGTGTGTGTGTGTGTGTGTGTGTGTGTGTGTGTGTGTGTGTGTGCGTGCGTGTGTGTGTGCGTGCGTGCGTGCGTGCGTGTGCCTGTGTGTGTCTTCAAGAATATTTATTTGTCCATATGTGCGTATATCTATGTCTACTGTCTGTGTGTGTGCTGGATATATGTGAGTTTATGTGTGTGTGCATGCACACGTGCATGTGTACGTGTGTGTGCTTGCGTGTGTGAGAACACATTTCTTCATCTGTGTGTATCATCAAGACAAGCCAAAGCTCCCATCATCACTCCATAACTCTCCACTAAAACACAACAGAGACATCGAAGCAGTAGTCGTCCTTACGTCCTGATTGGACATCTCCCAGTACGGCCGCTCCCCGTAGGAGATGACCTCCCACATGACGATGCCGTAGCTCCACACGTCGCTGGCCGAGGTGAACTTCCTGTAGGCGATGGCCTCCGGCGCGGTCCAGCGGATCGGGATCTTGCCCCCCTGTGGAGCAAGCAAGCGAGCAAGCAGACACAGAAACATTTAGTCATACTCAAGCAGACACAGAAACCTTTAGTCATACCCTTTTGATCAGCAGGCTGAAACAGAAACTTGTATTCTTTTTGATTGGCTTTTTTATTAACCCATTTTAGCCTGATGACTTGTATATGTTGTTTAACCTTTGATGCCTGGAGACACATATACGCTGCATTCAGGCTCTTGAGAATTTAGCGCTTTTAATAAAAATGTTGGTATGTTACAGCTGAATGAACACATTCTAATGCAAGATGAGGGTCTTAGGATTTAAATACAACTAATGTGATGTTTTACGTGCATCAGAGGCAAAGATATTTAGGTTCTTAGAGGCTGAGGGCAACTTTCCAAACAAGGGCTTAGGCATTCAGCAGGCGTTTTTTTGCAGGTGCTTCAGGCATCAATGGGTTAAATATGTTAAAATACTTTACATTTATCCTACTTAGGGCACATTTCTATTTCCTGAGTAAAGTTCGACTGTTCCTTTACAGTACACATATGCCTCTTTTCCACTGCCGCTTTCTTGGTAGGCCTACAGCTCGACAAAGTGCGACTCGGCCGCCACTTTTCGAATATGCACGACATCGCTCAATCGTAAAGCAAAAAGTGGCGACGGAGTCGCGCTGTGTCAAGCTGTAGGCCTACCAGAAAACCAACAGTGGAATAGAGGCAATACTATAACCAAGATAGAAACAAGAAAAAGCCCTTCAATACAGACAGTATTAAGAGTAACAGAACAGAGTAAACAAACAATACTGCTGGCGGTCCATAAACCGTTTCTGTGACAGGACTGAGGTGATATTTCAGTCTCAATCCCTCCAATCTCTCCCTCCTTCTGTGTTTTGGTAGACAATTTGGGCAAACACACACCTTGCCCTACAACCCACCACAACCGCCACCCTCTCCCTCCATCTCTCTCTCTCTCACTTCAACCTAGCTGCTGTGTAGAGAACGGTGAATCAATTCCATATTGGAGGGCAATGAGAAGAGAAGCCAGGGATCCCACTGAGACACTTTTTACAGCAGGAGAGGAGAGGAGCTTTTTTATTGGCTGCCTTCCTCCACCTCCCCCCACCCCCTTATCGCAGTGCCCCCTGTGCCTCCGTTCATCAACAGACACACTCAGACACACACAGACACATGGACAGACACAGACAGACAGACAGACAGACAGACAGACAGACAGACAGACAGACAGACAGACAGACAGACAGACAGACAGACACACACACACTCACACACACACACACACACACACACACACACACACACACACACACACACACACACACACACACACACACACACACACACACACACACACACACACAAACACACACACACACCTTAAAGACAGGTTTGGGAAGGTGGGACACTCTTGAGTAAGGGGGGGATGGAATTCCATCCGTAAGAGCTTTTCCAATCCTACACTCACATGCACTACTGGATACACAAAACGACACACAAACACACACACACACACACACACACGCACTACCGGATACACTCAAGACACACAAATACACACACACACACACGCACACGCGCACACACACACACACACACACACACACACACACACACACACACACACACACACACACACACACACACACACACTCACACACACACACACACACACACACACACACACACACACACACACACACACACACACACACACACACACACACACACCAGCACGTGCAAACACACACAGCAATTGGCCAATACTGGGAGGATTGTGCTAAATTGGATAAGCTCCAGAGTCCTTATGGCCCCCCATAGTGATAATGGCCAGGCTGGTGGCTGGTGGCTGAGGCCGCCGCACAGCTGATGATTGCAATCTGCTCCAAGGCCCTGTATTGCACTCATCACACTAGTGGCCCAGCCAGCCTCTCTACTGCTATCGCTCTCTTCATCTCTTATCTCTCTCTCTCTCTCTCTCTCTCTCTCTCTCTCTCTCTCTCTCTCTCTCTCTCTCTCTCTCTCTCTCTCTCTCTCGTCATTTGTCATCTTCAGGGCCGGATTAAGATGGCCCGGGCCCCCTATGCTACAGGTTGCTGAGGGCCCCCCTCTGGAAAGCAAATTTCACAACGAAATTACATAGACATTGTCATAATTGCAAGACGGGAATTAAGAATAACGTGTCTGCCACCTATGGAGAGGCGTATTGATAAGATTTAAAACTGTACTCGACATTACAGATTCATTTGTCAATATTGCATTTTTTCACAATTCTGCAATTTTTGAGGTTTTGCAGATCAGGGGGGGCCCTGACAGGTGGGGGCCCCGAGGCTGCGGCCATATTTAGCCTGTGCGTTAATCCGGCCCTGCTCATCTTTCTCGTTATCACTGTCTGTCTCACTCCCTGTTTGTCCATCTCACACTCTCTCTGTTTCACGTCTTTCTTTTTGTTACTCTCTCTCTGTCTTGCTCTCTCTCTCTCTTTCACTGCATCCTCACCTTCCTCTCCTTTGCTCTGTCTGTCAGTCTGCCTGTCTTTGCATCTTCTTTCTCTGCCTCTCTCTCTCTCTCTCTCCCTCTCTCTCTCTCTATGCCTCCCTCGCTTTCGTTGTGTTTGTCTGTCTCTGAACATCTCTGTCATTCCGTCTGTCTTTCTCTCCAGCTGACATGTTATCCGCTATCCCAGAATGCATCTGTCATTTGGCCATGCTTGTTTGCAGGGCTACGTAGCGCTTGCTGAGACACTGAGCCCCAAAGGCACAGCACTGTTGCAACCACAACAACTTGATTTGCACACTCAATGGAATGGCACTCAATGCTGACAACACATTGGCAATGCTGAATGCAACATGCATGTACTGTAACACACGCATGTGCATGCAGTCGGCAAGAAAAATCATATTGACACCTGTACATGTACACCCGTACAATGTGAATACTTCTCACATGGAAGAACTCTCCAAATAATCACCCTGTATTTGTACTAATTTACTGTAGAGAAAACAAGCTAGGCCTATTAACTTTGGAGAGGTGAGACTACTCGGTTCTGGTTTTATTCTCATGTCTTGTCTTTGACTTGTTTATTGACGAGGCAAAACTTACCTTTCAAGTTACTTTCAAAGGGCATTCTAATTACTCTTGCTACATAAGAGCGGGTCTCCATTGTAAGGCCCCTTTCCTGGCTTGATTGTAAAGCTCCCTAGATGCAATGCATGAAGGTTTTCTTTTAAAAAAAAAAACACATTCACTAAAAGAGCAAATGAAACACCTTTTCAGCAAGAGCGACGCGGCTGTGTGCACGCATATAAAAGCTTTGAGGGTGTGACCTTATTACCAACAATACCACTCTGCTCTTTTCATCCGAACACGCAGCACAGCACAGCAAAGACCTAATGTGCCGGATTCACTCTTCCCAGAGATTTATTTGTGCGCATGCTTTCATTTATTTGTAGAGAATGTTTGGCCCTTATGGACTGAGGAGAGAGATGAGAAGATGATGTGCGTTTCTGTTGTATTATGCGGTTTTTCCCAAAAGTAAACACCCTTCGCATTAAATCAAAAAGTTTCACTAAATCCATGATTCTAAAAGAAATGATGGTTGCAGGCTTTTGAGCAGCAGTTTGTATGTACATGTAGAAATGAAAAATATATTCGCACCAAGTGTAAAATATTGGACTTATGCTGTCTTTGAAGAATATGAATAATATGGCGCATGAAAGCTTTGGCTGGGCCAAGGACCTAGGTATCTGAAAGGGCCCACCACTAAATACATACAGTGCAATGGGCATCCAATTCTGACCCTCCCCCACCCCCTCATCCCACTTCCTGAGCCTGGGACAGCTGACCCTGACCCCTGTCTGCTTCCTTGATCATCCTCTATTGATCACATAAGAACGTAAAAATATCAAGTAAAACATACATTCTACTAAAATAAGACTTACTCACAATGCCACATTTGGGCTTGCATGACCATGGGGACCCAGTTTCGAGTCCGGCCTGGGTCAAGTCC
>NC_085865.1:30936221-30941221 GCF_034702125.1 Engraulis encrasicolus | reverse complement strand
CTGCAGGGATGTCAAACTCAAACCCAGGGCCAATTGTGACCCATGAAGTAATTTTATGTGGCCTGCAAGATCATTGCATAGCATGACAAGACTTTGACATGAAACTTGGTGTGTCACAGGAATACCAGTGGGCCCAGGCCAATGAAAAAGCTCACTCTCATATGGAACAACACCCCAGGTCTACTGTGTCTCCTTGGCTGGGACCTACAAGGAGCTTGTAGTAGACAACCAGTGATGCCAATCCTCTGTTTAAGATGTTTCAGAGCACAGAGATGTAAGGGTCAGCTCATCTCAATTAAGAGAAGAACAAGTTTCATTATGCATATACAGGTATGGTATATACTGTTCCTTGCGAGGAGACTTTGAAGGAAAAGTCTACTGCATTGCTCTTTGTGCATGCGTGCAGTAATATGGCATGCAGGGCTTGTCTGTCAAGGGGCTGAAATAAGAAGTTCTTACAGTTTTCCCCATCTCAATAAGTTTCATTGATAACATGATTAAAAATAAAACATGCAATATTCTAGGCAAACATACAACGGGCAATATAATGAAAAGCGTAACACAGCTGGTGCACTCTGTCGACTCTGATTTCCCCCCAATAATCAGAGTGAAAAACATGTGTCAACAAAGTGCTCTCAGATATTATACCCGTCATTGTAGTGCTCATTTCGTTTCTACATAGAATATATTAATATTTCTTTTTGTTTAGCTGCACATGAATTGTGTAGCAAGTGTATTGAAATAAGGAAACCGTGAGATAGCTTGCTCACTTTCAACTGAAGCCTCTCAATGTCATGTTGAGCATAGCACAATGCATACAAATAGTGTCACACTCCACACTGAGAGTGGGAACACCAGGGAGGTAGTCATCAACACTTCTCAAATCAGATCATCTTGTCTCAGATAACTCCAATTCTAGTACTAAGCAATAATCTAATATTCACTGGTCAGAGTACGACAAAATTTAAATACAAAAATTTGAGAAGCAGCTCCTTATACCACTGGAATATTTACTCACCCCCATTCAGATAACAGCTAATTTAAAGCAGGAGTCAAGTTGTTAAGGTGCACTGGGTAGGGTTGTGGCCAAAGTGAATGCTTTACCTTGTGGACTTTGAACAGTGCTGGCCATTGCAGTGGGACTGGTGATTCTTTTCAATTCAGCACTGATCTGAAAAGACATAAAGAGCCCAAAGGATTTAACGATTAAATCATTAACATTAGGAGAAACCCACACACACATTCAAGAAAGGAGATACAACGCTGTAATTCACAAATAAAAACATTAAAGACAATCCGAATTGAATGTCTTACCTTGCGAACATTGAACAGTGCAGGCCACTGTGCCAGAAGTCCTCAGAAATGGTGCATCTTGTACAACTTAAAGAAAGAAAGAAAGAAAGAAAGAAAGAAAGAAAGAAAGAAAGAAAGAAAGAAAGAAAGAAAGAAAGAAAGAAAGAAAGAAAGAAAGAAAGAAAGAAAGAAAGAAAGAAAGAAAGAAAGAAAGAACATTTGTAACCTGTGCAGCAAGAGTTCTGGAAATAAACTACTTAAAAAATCACTCTCTGCACCTTTAAAATCGCAGACTGTATGATCTGCTTCAATTGTCATGGTACATGTTGGTTAAATTCAGATTTCCAATATTGACGCCATGCATCCAGCCTAAAACCATGTCTGTCCCACTACCACTACTTGACCATGAGCATGGGACAGTTTACTTTGTATTACTCACTTGGTTAACACCACACATGCTTGACACCATCCGAAAAAATGTGTTCATGTTGGTGTCATCAGACCAGAGGACATGGTTCCAGCAATCCATATCTGAAGTCTGTTTGTCTCTGATGAAACCATGATGAACACATTTGCTTTAGATTGTTTCAAGCATGTGTGATAGTAGCCAAGGGAGAAGTATAAAGAAAACAGTCCCATGTTTACGGTCAAAAATGGTGGTGGTACTGATTTGTTTTGGCATTCTATGAATGGCATCAACATTGGGAAGCTGACTGCCACCAAAAGAAACATGCATATGAATGTACTGGCACCATGACTACTAAAGGTCAGATTAGACTTCAGCAACTGCGAGCGTGAAAAGTCGCGTGGGAATGGCCACGAACCAATTTTGTATTCATGCATCTGCGAGCTCTGCGAGGTCCGAGGTCTCGTTGCCAGCCACATTTGAAATTGCGCGATTAGGCTACTTTCACTACATTGTAAGCACTGCGGTCATTATTAAGCAATGTTGCTTTCTATCCCGGTTAGCTAGGTATTTTCACACAAATTGCAAAGGCAATGCAGTGGTATCATTATTTGACATACCCAGTCTGTTTTCACGAGCAGAAAATGCAAGCATGTAAAGACAGTTGATTCTGCCGATGTGTGTTTACATTCGGTGGAGGAACGGTAGTAAAACCGCAGGCATTGTGCCACGAGTGTTCAACTGATGCATTGTTTGTTACTTAGCTTAGCTTCGTGTATTTACACACATTTACACACAAGGCATTAATAAAGTTTTTAACAGAATACAGCTCTGCTCTCGCAAACTACTGGCATTGCGCTGCCACAAGAACAGAACAAGGAAGTAGCGAGACGACCAATCATAGTGCCTTTTTGTCTGCGTACTCCGCGTCCGTCCGACGGATAGTTAGAATTTTTTCGAGGCGCTAGACGACGGGCGCAGAGCCTCTGAGAGGGGGGCGTGGACTCGCATAGACAGAAAACGGACGGACGCAGATTCTATGCGAGCGAAGCATAAATCTAGCTTAAGGCAGATCATGATCCTCTCTATGGGGTTTTAACATGCAGGGGGGTAACTCAATAGTTAAAGGCTTTCTGCTCAGGAACCATCAAGTAGACAGGCGAAAAAGACAGAAACTTACATCAGCCAATTCAGCAACAGTTGCTTGGATTGCAGGGGAACTGTGGTGATTATTTTGAATTCAGCACTGATCTGAAAAGACATAAAGAGCCCAAAGGATTGACAAATCATAAACATTAGGGAAAGCCACACACACACACACACACACACACACACACACACACACACACACACACACACACACACACACACACACACACACACACACACACACACACACACACACACACACACACACACACACAATATACAAACCTTAAAGACAATCAGCATTGAATGTCTTACCTTACAGACTTCGAACAGTGCAGGCCACTGTGCCAGAAGTCCTTAAAGAAAGAAAGAAAGAAGGAATTGGTGAGGTTAAACATTTATAAAACAGCACAGGATTCGTGAATGAGGAGCATGCATTCTGTAAACTAGGCTACTTGTAAACAATGCTCCACTTAAAAGAGGAAGATAAGTAAAACGAGATAACGCAGAAGTTAAAAAAGTGCTATGCACTTCAATAAATAGGATACTATTCCCACATGTTTCATCCAATTCCCTGTGCAAAGTTTAAATTCAGGTTATATGCACTCTATCTAGAGGTGGAACGTAACTAAGTATTTTTACTTCGTTACTGTACTTAAGTAGTTTTTTCTGGAATTTGTACTTACTTGAGTAAAAATAAAAATGCAGACTTTTACTTTTACTCAATTAAATTTTTTGACAATTACTTGTACTTTCTACTCCTTACATTTCTAGGAGAAGACTTTGTTACTAGTTACATTTATCCCAGGTTTTCCTGTTGTGTTTCGTGGATATTTCAGTAGCCTCAGCTGCGGGCAGGGAGGCGGGACCAAGCCCCTCTTCCAAATTGACACCCAGACAGAAAATATACTTTTAAAAACATTAACAGGACTCCATAGTCATGTTCAAATAGAACCGAAAACCGTTGCAGACACTTTTTCCTATTGGATCAAGTAGGTAGACATGGAGAAAGACAGCCATTGCGTGAGTAGGCCTACTTGTACTTTTGTACTGAAAAGTACATTTAAAAGTTAGTACTTAGGACTTTTACTTAAGTACGTTTTTGGGAAACAACTTTTACTTTCACTTGAGTAATTTTTTCGCAGGGTACTTCTACTTTTACTTAAGTACACAACTTCAGTACTTCTTCCACCTCTGACTCTATCTAGGTCGGTTGTTCTTTGACTTCGTGTGCAGGAAAGCTTACATTTGATTAATCTTCAATTAAGACCACAAGTGCATGTGTGCATTAAACACCTGGGTTGGGTCAAAAAACAAAAAACTTTGAAAATAGAATACTTGGCTTAAAATGAACACACCGAAACGACGCCAGCCCTCTGTTCTCGTGAGCATGCAACGTGTTCGATGAAGTTCTAGTTCGCTGTGCACCTCCACCGCACCTCCACCACCCCTCCCCCATTAACGGATCAGACCCTCCCGCGCAAATATAGCTAACTGAAGATGACCAGCTAGATTGTTGTACAGTAGCAGTTTTTACTACATCCTTTGAATATCCTAAATGTACATATTTTCCATTCTTTTCGAAATTAACATGATGCATAGCCAACTGCATGTGTTTGCAGTGCACCTGTTACTAAGCAAACAGCACTGCAGTCTGCGTGGGTAAATGTAGCAGAGTCTAACTTCACCTTTGGCTCAGCTTCCACACACAAAAGACACAAGAGCAGTTCTACATCGCCCACAATAAATGAAAGTAATTCAGTTACTTACTCAATTTTGTGTAGATCTTCACACATGACAACACTATTCCAGCGAGATGAGACTGAAGAGTAGGACCGAGCTGACTGAGCCGAACGGCTCTCTGGCTCTGAAACTTTCCGGCTTCTTCTTGTCTTAGAAAGTGGTGCACTAGCGCCACCTCAGGACTGGAGGCCACCCCAGACACAACTTAATCATGTTCATTCAAAGCATTAGAAACATGCAAATTCAGCAGTCTCCAAGAACACATTATCCTTATTTGATGAAATCATGTTTACTCAAGGAATGTTAATGAATCGTTTTGCATCTATTTACTTTATATAGGTTAATTCAAAGACCCGCCATTCCCTCTTTTTTCAGTGTACCACCTCCACTAGCTCCCCTGAAATAAAGA
>NC_085865.1:30926221-30928721 GCF_034702125.1 Engraulis encrasicolus | reverse complement strand
GCATGAGCGCATGCATGCGTGCGTGTGCGTATGCGTACATTTGATTGTAATCAGCTTGAGAACACTGCCAGCGGGATGGCAATAATGAAAGGAGACATCAAAACCTGTGTGCACTTACAGTACAGCCCTTCCATATACATGCAGTATTTAATCAGAGATATTCTATAGAGATATGCCAACATAATAGGTTTCTATGGGCACCTAACGCGACCAGGTTCCGGTCTGCCTAAAGGGGCGTGTCATAATGCTCCTACAATGAATAGAACAGTCCTGAGGTCTGCCTAGGTCTGCTTAAGGGGGGCCATAATAGAACCAGGAAACAATGGGCCAATGGAACCTCTCTCTCTCTACTCTCTCTGATTTAATGTATGCAACGTCCTATAGCCTACCGAACTTCCATGTGTTATTCACACAAGAGGAATTCTTCTGAAGTGATCTCAGCAGTTTTTGAAAGTTCTCTTATATGGTTACGTGCGCAGAAAAAGACAGCAGCACATACACAGACATCACTGTGCTGGAAAAGGCAACACACACGCACGCACGCACGAACCCACGCACGCATGCACACACACACATACGCAAACATCACTGTCACATCACTGTGCTGGAAAAGGCAACAAAGACACACGCACACATGCACACACAGACCCATCCACGCACACACACACACACACACACACACACACACACACACACACACACACACACACACACACACACACACACACACACACACACACACACACACACACACACACACACACACACACACACACACACGAACGCACGGACACACACACACACACACACACACACACACGCTCATGCCTTCTGGCTCTAGTGGGGTGTGATTGACAGCTGCGTGGGTATGAGGAGGTCAGGAGGTCAGTGACCCTTGGCCCCAGCCTGCTGTACGCCACACGCCTGAGCTGTGAGCTGTGAAATTACTCTCATGGATGGGTTATTATCCCATTATATCATCATATCAGATACACACGCACACTCATGCGCGCGCACGCACGCACACACGCACGCACGCACGCACGCACGCACGCACGCACGCACGCACGCACACACACACACACACACACACACACACCTCATGTACACAACACTCAACACATACATGCATGCACATGATACAGACACACACACACACACACACAGCTGTGGAGACACACAAAAACACGCAAACACACCATCCAAGCAAATAAGACGTGAAATTCTCTGTCTGCTTATCGAATATCTGCTTGTCCAATAGAGATATGGAAACATGAGAGATGTGCCCAATGGACAGAAAACAAATGCATCATATCATTTGTAATAATAAAATAAAAAATAAATGTGTGGCAATGACATAATACGGATAGTACAGTCCACAAACATATGTGAGCCATGCTTGTGAGTTCAGCCATTTTACGATCTCACCACTATTTTTCTCAGTGTCATATTGTGTTACTGTTAGTAGCATTTGTGCGTGTGTGACATTTTGAATGTGTGTGTGCGTGTTTGCATGCATGTGTCCATGCACGTGTGTGTGCGTGCATGGGTGAGTGTGTGTCCATGCATGTATGTGTCCATGCACGTGTGTGTGTGTGTGCCTCCACTCTACGGGGCAAGGTTGTAGAGAGTTGGCACAGTCTCAATACAGTTCAATGCCATTTACTATTTCAAGTGGAGCTACTCCTGACCTTGGGAATAGATTTTTGTGCACAAAAAATATTTGAAAATACCTGCTTAGTTCCACACCTTTTTCATTGAGTGTACTCTAAGTACACAACGGCTTCAACATCTTTCTGTCAATGTCCTTCATAGCTATTAGCCATTTACCACTTGAGCGTGAGATTTCTGTACAGTACACCCGTAGGCCCGTCATTTTATTCATTCATTTTATTCATTCCCTTTCACATTACATTCACAGCCACAGTAAATCTACCGACTGCACACTAGTTTAACTACCCTCATGCTGTATTACTAATCATAGTACAACAGAAACTGTTCACAGCAGGCCATTTGAGGCAGAATTGAAAGCATTAAAAAAATGCCCTTTGCCCTTTAACATTTCATTCACAACCACAATAGATGTAGCAACTGTACACGAGTTTAACTACCCACATGCTATAGTATTAATCATACTACAGCAGTGCTAGAAACATGCAAAAATCTATGCACAATGCCAGTGCTCACATACTGTACGTCTCCCCACATTTATCGTAATATTCACTCCTTTTGAACTCCGTGTTGTAAGAGCACAAACACATTACATTGCAGTGCTGAGTCACAGGCTTCGACCTTGCTGTTTTCAAGTGTATATCGTGAACACCAAATGTATTCAATTCTATTCAAAAGCAACAGTCTGAGAAAGGTATGATTTCATTAGTTGTATAGTGAGTGGCACTACGTATAGTATGTCGCTGGACTGCCATGCCCCCCCATGTCTTTGTGCAGTGTGATGTCGTGTCGGCACCACATGGCTGTATGAAAGACTTAATGATGACAA
>NC_085865.1:30913721-30921221 GCF_034702125.1 Engraulis encrasicolus | reverse complement strand
TACCACTGGGCAAGGTCGGGCAATTGCCCGGGGCCCCGAACTTTCAGGGGCCCCGTCGTCCCCCATACCGATTCCACGTAGAGGGAATGTTCAGGCACTCGGGGCCCTAACTCACAGCACGGGGCCCCCTAGTGCACAGCAGCGGTTCCTGCGAGACTTACAAGACCCCGCCAATGCAAGATGAAGAATCTCGCGCACGTCATATCTAATCTAATATATATATATGTATCTAATGATAAAAGCATGGTATATATATAGCCAGTGGCACACTTCAGCACGACGGTGGGACTTAAATTTGAACTCAACATTATGCCACAAGAAAATTAACGGTAGGCTACTTTTAGCAACTGTAGGTCACATGGGTGGTAGAATTATACAAATAAATGTTTCAAATAGAAATGAAGACCATAAAAGAACGATATGTGTGTGGATTTTCTTTTATTTATTTTTGTACATTGCGGCATTGAATTGTGGGATATATTAAACCGGTAGTAGCCTAATACAGTCTTGGCTGTTTGGAGAGAGCGCCAGTGCATCAACGGTCTACCGTCTACCGTTATTTCGAATGTCAGCCTGCCCCCAGAGACCTGATTCGGCCCTGACGCGTGGGAGGCAGCTTGCCCTTTCTTGATAATAAGCCACATTAAGTCATGGTTTGTCAGTGAAAACTCAGTCGTTCGCATGCCTTCTTGACCTTGTTTATGGAAGTAGGCAGAACATGATTTGTGCATCTTGATAAAAAGTCCGTGTTACAAATTGCCCTGCGTTACTTTGTGCTCCGCGCTCCCATACTTCAAAGACAGTCACTTCAATCGCCAGTGCTAGCATGAACATAATGGATATTCAGAAGATGTTGTACAGAAGCTACAAAGAAGGCACGGTAGGGGTTTCTTCCTTTCAATCATTATGTCCGCCGCAGCACAATTTTGATATCGTATCATGTACTTCATTCACGCATTGTTGTCATTCGGTGTAACTAGTCAAAAGTTGATAGCTCTAATGTCGGCTCCATGTCGGTTTGCTGCATTTATTTCCAGCATGACGGAAGTCTGGCTATAGTCTAGCTGTTATATCGCGTCACGAAGCAAGCTGGGTCTCTTCAGAGTTGTGAGCGATATCGTTATTAGAAGAACTAGAGAGGGGACTTTTAACTATTCAACAGATGTGTGCACGCGCAGTTGGCGCAAGGTGCCTGTTGTTTCTCGTTTGTTGCCTAATTTCGGTTTCTGAAATAGTTTCTACTTCAGTCACCGTTTCCTCTGTAGCCTATTGGGTGTTCACTGGCTCAAGAGTGCAGTGTGCGTTATGGTGCACCGTGGTATGTCGACTCGTGACTGTGGTTTCATCGGTGTGTTGTGCTGTGAGCTATGTTTTCGTTCAAGGGGCGCATCACCATTTGTTTTAATGTTTTCTTTTGTAATCAACCCTCTACCGCGAATTGTCTCATTCTATCTTCTTTTCCCATTTATGGAACGAGTGTGGGTCTATCCTGCCTATTTCTCACGTGTTGCAGGCTGAATGCTCACATCAACAACTAAATCATTTGTCACCTTAGGGAGAAATTAATCTCTGCTTTTATTACCTGCAGAGTTGGCTATTGTAATAGCCTGCCCTTACAGACATTCCCCAAAAGTCACTCAGGCAGGTGAAACTTATCCACATGTTACTGCTAGAATTCTAAATAGCAAAAGAGCTCACAACACTCCAGTAGGCCTATTTGGTCATTTCATTGGCTACCAGTGAGGGTTTTTTGTTTTGTTTTGAGAATTGAGTTTAAAGCAGTCCTGGTAGTCTTTAAGTCACTAAATGCCTTGGGCCCTAAATATAGGCCTATTGTGGATGTGCTGCAATATCATCCTTAGATGCCTAGGTCTTCTCTGGTAGTGTCTAGGGTCAAATCCAGATAGGGTGAAATGGCATAGTCATTATGCTGCCTGCTGGGGCCAGCTAGATGTCCAAATAAGACCTGCCCCAACAGTATGATTTCAAAACATCTTTGTTTTCATCTGCCTTTGGTGATGGTTATCTACTATCTATAGCAATATATTTTTCTCTCTTCTTTTTCTTTAGCCGAACTCCTTAGCACACTGAATGACAGTTGTGTATGATAATGTGCTATATAAATATTGATTGAATATGGGGCCCACCTAGATAATCTTGCTTATGGGTTCCGTTGTTACTCCACTGCCTGCATACATCATCGACTATTAATTAATCATTTAAAGGGGGCCTCAAAATTGTTTCTTGCCCAGGGCCTCAGATTTCCTAAAACCGCCCCTGACACTGACACACAACACTCCCCCACTCCTGCACGAATGCACACACGAACGCACACACACAAACACACAAACCAAGCAATCCAACCATCAACAGCAGTACACACACACACAGAGACACAGACACACACACACACACGCACGCACACACACACACACATACAATTCACCAGAGTCCTGCAGAGTTTGTGATTGGCTCCATCAGGTGTTAGAGATTAAAGGCCGGATTAAGGCCCTTCAGGAAGGTGCCTTTCTGGCCAACCACTTGCCCTTTCCTGCCGTGCGGAAATCCATCCTGCTTTAGCTCTAACAGCTAACTTAATCGCACCTCTGCTTTGAGTCTAACGGCTAACAACCATACCACTACCTCTACCATGTGGCATTTTCAAACATTTTCGATTTCCTAGGCCTGAGTAATTCATTTGTTTGGAGTGCGACTGGCTGTGAATGCAGATGTTTGTCCCAATGATTAAGGGACCATGTTTTTTTTGTTGTTCTTCCTTAAGATGGCATGCTAAGGAAACACAGCTGCTGTTGAGCCTTCAGGAAGGCACCTTTCTGGGCAGCCACTTGCACTGTCCTGCCACTCGGAAATCCATCCATCCATCCATGTTTACCCTTCCAATTCCCCAACGCACTTGCAGGTTTACTTATTTATTTGTAACAATGCCTTTTGCACTTTGGTTGCACCAGGGGTGTGGTGTCACTTTTGCCATGGTTCTGCAGCATGTGGCGTTATGGTCACCCAACTGCAGTTCCGCCCCTTGTGTATATGCTGTATGTTATAAGTCAGCACCGTTGTTGTATTATTATTTTTTTTGTGTAGTCGATATGAGTTCCATGTTTATATGTGTCATGTGTCTTGCCGCTTATAAGGACACCCATCTTTATTTTTAAACTGCAAACCAAGTTTAGCCTCGGGTACCAATAAAGTTGAACTGAACTGAAATTAACTGAAGTGAATCCTTCCTTGGAGCTAACAACTAACTTAATCATACCACTACACTTCTGCTATATGAAATTGCCACATTTTTTTCTTGACCTGAGGCTATACAGGTGTAATTTGTTCCTGGGACTAGGCATGAATGCAAATATTTGCACCAGATTCAGTAATTAAGGAAACAATTTTTAGATTTTTTTCTGAAGATAATATCCTTGGGCGCAAGGAAGATGTAGATTTGTGACAATGATTGAGTGATTAACACGATTTTATCTTCACTGTTTAGATGTCATGCTAAGAACTGCTGTTCAACCCAATAATGCCAAAGGCCTGTGTGTCGTGTCATTTTTAACATGCGACATGCATCTTATATCACTGTGCCTTTCCCAGATAAGCATGTGACAGCCATGTTAAGCACCAAGAACAACAAATGGCCACTTACCGGCTCCAATCACCCTCTCAATGCGAATGTTGGACACATCAATTTCCTGGGCGAAATCTCGGACAGCTTGGTTGGGGTCCTCGTACGTGTGCGGATGGATGTACGTCCGGCTGCCTGGCAGGTTGACTGTGATGGTGGTGGGGTAGAAAAAAAAATCGAAAGTTGTCAGGGGAAAGGAAAGGGGGAAGGAAAAAAAGAAAAAGAAGCACACTCAAACATCTGTTGTCAGTGAGTTTTTTCTCTCTTTTTTCCTTTCCATCTCTCTAGCCTCCCATCTTTTTTTCTAATTTGGGTTCTGTTTCCATCATTCATTAGCGTTGTCATCCATTTCCCCAAAGGAGGCTGCCACCGCATTTTCAACCTCATTAGGCTTTGGTGTTTGGCAGGCAGGAGAGACGCCATTAGGGCAAACACACATTAGGCAACTTGAGTGCCGGCCTGGCATCATTTGTCACATGGTGTGATGGCAAATGCACACAGGCGAAGGCAAGGCAAGGCAAAGGCAAGGCAAGGCAAGGGAGGGCGGGCGAGCGCAGCAAGCAGGGGCGCATCCCCGATCACTTTAACGTGACAAATTGATATGGGTCTTGCTTAGCGGGGGCAAAAAAAAATCATGCAACACCACTTGACAACTGGCCCTTTTTTGTCACGCCATCGAATATTTTCTTACTAAGAGCTTTCCATCCGTCCCACTCCCATTCCCGCCCACTCATGTGTCTGAGACAGCTTAGTTGGCAGGTCCAGAGATTTATTTTTTAGGGGGAGAGACCGCGCATGGATCAAGTGCCTATTTATCTCTGCTCCTACAGTACGTTTATGAATTACTCAATAATGTAGCAGAGTGTGTGGATGTCTTAATTATAGGGAGAAGTAGGATGCGTGCACCACCATTGATCGCATCGAAACATACAGTACAAAGAGCGAGTCTGCATCTGTGTGTATGTGTGCATGTGTGTGAATCTGTGGTTGGGAATACACATAACAGGTGTGTATGTGTGTGCGTGTGTGTGTGTGTGTGTGTGTGTGTGTGTGTGTGTGTGTGTGTGTGTGTGTGTGTGTGTGTGTGTGTGTGTGTGTGTGTGTGTGTGTGTGTGTGTGTGTGTATGCGTATGTGTGTGTGTGTGTGTGTGTGTGTGTGTGTGTGTGTGTGTGTGTGTGTGTGTGTGTGTGTGTGTGTGTGTGTGTGTGTGCAAGTGAGTGTGTATGCACATGTGAATCGATATGTGTTTGTGCATGGGAGCGTACATCCATATCCACATGTCTTTGTTTGTGTGTGTTCATGTGTACACATCCATCCATGCGTGTGTGTGTGTGTACGTGTGTGTGTGTGTGTGCGTGTGCGTGTGTGTGTGTGTGTGTGTGTGTGTGTGTGTGTGTGTGTGTGTGTGTGTGTGTGTGTGTGTGTGTGTGTGTGTGTGTGTGTGTGTGTTTGCATGTCAGCCATGCCCTCTGTCTTACCTCTCCCGTGCTGGAACTGCATCTTCTCCTCTTCTGGGTCCTGCTTGGCCTTTATGTATCCACAGTGCCTGCAGAATAAACAATACATTACATTACTCTACATTACTTAACACTTACAGCATTTGATGTTCACCATTTTTACAACTTGAAGCAATGTGTGGTTAAGTGCCTTGGTCAAGGGCTTTTTAGCCAAGGACGAAGGTGTAAGCTAACACATTCTATCCTCATTGTCAGGGTGGGATTCGAACACTCAACTCTCCAATCTACAGATCAACTCCCAATAATCACTAGGCATGGCTGCCAAGAACAAAAGCCCCCCGCCACAAAAAAAGACTAAAATCACAGCCAGAACAATCTGCAGCACAATGCCCCTTCACTTATTCCTCCACAATGGTCTGCAGCTCCGGAAAAGGAAAAGGAGGAAAAAGTGGTATACACATATATTTAAGGCTATCTCTATCCAACAGGATTAGCCTAAGAAGCACATCCGCACTGTAGAGTCCAGCCGCTGGGTAAGCTCCTTCGGGGGTAATGGAGCAAGGCACAGTGACCCAGGATAAAAGGGAAGGAGGGCAAAGTGAGGATAAAACAGGGCAGCGAGATTAAGTCCCTGACACGGAGCGAGGATCTTTGGACGGCTTCAGGAGGCGAGACGTTGGTGAATGAGATACTTACAGTATAGTACAGTACATAAGCCCTGCAAGACGAGCAGGTCAGAGGTGTGTATACTATGTTACAGATGGACGCAAAGGGTACGAGTATATAGGGGCTGGTTCAAGGGCACCCACACACACATCACACACCACACACCGCACACCACACACAGGCACTGCTTTGTGAATAAACACAATACACACACGGATGAATGAAAGCAGTAGTTCTACCACAAACATGAGCAGGCAAGCACACACATGCGTATGCACACACGCACGCAGGCGCGCACATGCACGCACGCACGCACGCACGCACGCACGCACGCACGTGCACACACACACACACACACAGACACACACACACACACACACACACACACACACACACACACACACACACACACACACACACACACACACACACACACACACACACACACACACACACACACACGGACAAAGTTGCTCTTTGCTCTGCATCAGGGGAAGAGAAAAGGCATGGATGGAGAGAGAAGTGGTACAGGGGTTATAGAGCTGAAAGCCATCTGACAACGTCCGACAGCAAGCACTGAGCGTTTGCTAGACAGGATCTTCCCTCGCCTACATTTTACAGGCACTAAATCACCTCCGACAGACAGTTTCATTTACACTCTCCGACTTTATAAAAGTCTACAGTCGTCAGCCTGAGCACTCTCTCTGTCTCTGTTTCTGTCTGTCTCTCTCTGCTCTCTGTCTCTGTCTCTCTCTGCTCTCTGTCTCTGTCTCTGTCTCTCTGTCTCTCTGTCTCTGTCTCTGTCTCTCTCTCTCTCTCTCTCTCTCTCTCTCTCTCTCTCTCTCTCTCTCTCTCTCTCTCTCTCTCACGCTCTCCGGTTCAGGCTGACATGGCACCTGCAAATAGACTGCTACTCCCTCAAACAACTCACTCTATCCGCTCCTGGGGGTAATACTGGAGGGGAATGATTGCTGTCGGCAGGGTACCGTATGGTTGGGTTTGGCATTGTAGCATGGTAATAAGCCTGTCTATACACCTCTACTTCCATCATTTTATACCTGTACAGTGGTGGTCTAGGTGTGGGTGAATCTATGGGATGGTTAGCATATATATTTACAGGATCAATCATTGTGCAGAAGAAGTGTTTGTACGTGATGATGTTGATTTTGCTCGTTTGAATAGTAGTCCCGCAGATAGAATTGTAGTCACGCAGATAGGCAGGCTAAGCATTACTGAGTTAGTTACGATTCAATCACGTCAACACTTCCTACTTTCAGGAACCGAAAATATTTCTCAGTGCAGCACACAGCCGGCACAAAATGCAATAAACCTATTCTCTAGTATGAGAGTGTTGTGTACCAAGCTATAATGGACATATCCCACCTTCTACACCACACCTCTAACACCCCTGCCCAGACAGAGCAGCTGTTCCTTAGGTGGGGGTCCAGTGATCCCGGTCACCTCTACGTTTACTATGCTTCTCCCTACGGGCCTCCCTCATCTCCCCACAGACCAGGACCAACACCAAACCAAAGAGCCCCACCGGACCATAAACACCCCTGCCACAGGGCCGGTAGATCATGAATACATGATCAGGTTGGCTGATGGGTGGTGTGTGTGTGTGTGTGTGTGTGTGTGTGTGTGTGTGTGTGTGTGTGTGTGTGTGTGTGGGGGGGGTTTATTCAGCCTACTAGTCTTAGCTGGTCATCATTATTCTGCTAATCCTTCATGGTGGCTCC
>NC_085865.1:30876221-30903721 GCF_034702125.1 Engraulis encrasicolus | reverse complement strand
TTTTGTCCTCTAATTTCTCAGAACATGACGTCTCCCTGGGCATACTCACGGAAAGTACCGGAAGTAATAAAATATCCGTATGATTCACAGCTGATTTGCATCTAGCGTCATGCCAACTCACGCTATCTACGCAAGTCTGTAGCTGCGCAGGTAGACCGAACACACAGTGAAAGAAGAAGTCATCTCTTTAATCGTTGTGATCAGGGAAGCCGACAAGGGGGGACAAAGGGGTCAATTGTCCCAGGTCTAGGCAGAAGGGGGTGGCAGAATTGGATCCTCTTT
This sequence comes from Engraulis encrasicolus, assembly GCF_034702125.1. Classification (NCBI taxonomy): domain Eukaryota; kingdom Metazoa; phylum Chordata; class Actinopteri; order Clupeiformes; family Engraulidae; genus Engraulis; species Engraulis encrasicolus. The sequence continues at coordinate 30,903,439 of NC_085865.1, read as the reverse complement.
CAATTGCGTGCAAAGAGTAAGGGGGGCCTTTCAGATGACTTTGTCCCGGGCCCAGCCAAAGCTGTCAGCGGCCCTGGTTGTGATCTCATTCCGAAGAGTTTGCTCCAAGGTCTCCAAGCATAGGAGATAAACATCTAACAAGCCCTTAGCCACCGCAGGAGACCACTCGTCTTATTACCAGCCAAAGATCATCGAAAATCAGCTGAACACAGTATCTACGCGTTATCCGGACTTTTTAAGCACCACTTTTCAGAAGCCCGCATCCATAAAACATCTTTAGAAACCCGATGTGAAATCATTAGGAATAATTACTCCTATAAATAAGTAATCGTGTGCCATACAGCAATAACTGCTGTGATTTATGAGGAGGTTCACACGTCACGTTAAGCAATATGGCTTCAAATGCATTATTTACCGGTTTCAGTCTTAAAACGTGCACTCTGCCGAGCAGCTACGAGTCATATTCCCTACCGCAGCTCTCTTCTGTAATGTGTAATGTACAACAATGCATGCAATATTTATGCTGGCTATATGTAGCCGAGGAGAGATATTTACAGAAAACAGATCTTACACTCTGAAAGGACGGGTAGGCAGCCGCCTACTCAGGATAAGCAGTGATGTCTATTTAAAGAGAGGTTTTCTTCTTTTTTATTTAACAAGGTTTATCACTTCATTGAGGCACTGACTGTCATACAGGAATAATGCACAGAGCTAGAGAGCTCTTGTTAGTGAGACGCTGATGCGGCATGCATACAGTAGAAGACGCGGCATGCATACAGTAGAAGAAACAGACTATTGAAGTAAGAATAGAGGCAAGATGAGAGAGAGGGAGGGAGAGAAACAGAAAGAAAGAAAGAAAGAAAGAAAGAAAGAAAGAAAGAAAGAAAGAAAGAAAGAAAGAAAGAAAGAAAGAAAGAAAGAAAGAAAGAAAGAAAGAAGGGAGTGTGTCAAAGTGATGGAGACAAAAATGTCCCTGGAGACTGATGCCTGCTGCATCTACATGTGTGTGTGTGTGTGTGTGTGTGTGTGTGTGTGTGTGTGTGTGTGTGTGTGTGTGTGTGTGTGTGTGTGTGTGTGTGTGTGTGTGTGTGTGTGTGTGTGTGTCTGTGGCTGTGTCTTTGTCTGTGTCTGTGGATGGGGATGATGAGAAATGGATTTACTGGCTTTTGGGTAATTATTAAAGAGGGACGTGATGAGGCCTGGGGAGCAATAAATCCCACGCCCCCCTCAAGCTGTTTTAAAAACATCAACTTAAAACCTGCAGTCAGCATTCATTACACTAATTGAAAGAAGGAAAAATGACTCCCTTCCCTTCCCTTCCCTCCATCTCTCTCTCTCGCTCTCTCAATCTGTGTGTCGTGTGTGTGTGTGTGTGTGTGTGTGTGTGTGTGTGTGTGTGTGTGTGTGTGTGTGTGTGTGTGTGTGTGTGTGTGTGCGCGCGTGTGGTTTCACATGGGTGGTGAATTTCAAGCTCAATACTGCTGGAGGATCCTTAACCACTTTTAACCCCCCCCCACACACACACACTTCAGCTTGATGTTAACACTTTTCTGGACAGACAGACACACGCACACATCCATCCATACATCCCTGGTCCCAGCAGCCTGCGTCTGCGTCTGCCATCATTAGCGAGCCTCCACACGCGGCGCCCACAGTGCAAAAGAGCGAGTGGTGATGACAGCACCTTCACAGGACACCGCCATCTGTCTTCAGGAGCAGCGCGGCTGTGTACGCTAATGGCACCTGACTCCAGGCCACTGATTGGACACTTTTGTACCGTGTTGCCAGATTGGTTTAAATTAGTTGGCAAATTCAGCTTTTTATGGACGACCATATGTGGGTAAAAAAAGGGTATGGGGTGGATTTTTCTGTATATTTATGCCCATAGAAATCAGTAGAATTTAGTTCAAATTTGGGGTGGGATTTGGTTTGTGAGGATTTTCTGGGCTGTAACTGTCACATCTGGCAACCCTACTTGTGAGGAAAAGGTCCACTGTGTGGTCCACCACCATTGCATGTGTGACATTGCCTAAGTGAGCTGCAATCCGGCTGTTTGGGTTATAATTAATCAGGGCACCTTGCCGCAGGGGTGAAAGCGCAGTCGGCATATACTGTATGTTGTTGGCATGGTAATGTTGATGTTGAGAGCGTGCTTGCTTGATTGTGCTCACTAGGTGAGCCCATTATTAAAAAAGGAGGACATCCATTGTTTAAACAAACCAAGGGGTTTCATCTTGCTCTTAGCAGGTATGGCTAAATGGCACCATCCATTTCAATTGGACTTTTGGATCACCAAACAGCTGGTGTTGATTTATCCATGGTCATTTAGTGGATTTAGTTGTTAGATTGAAGAAAAAAAGACTGCATAGAATAAATTAACATACATGAAACAAAATCAATTACTCTCACACAATCACCAACATATTCACAGTCACGCAGCGCTCATATGCATGTATGTGTCAGGCTTAATAGGTTCTCCATGGTGGTATGTAGCCTACTGTCATTTCTGAGCCAACAAACACATTTCCAAAGAAAAGAAACAAGAAAGCCCATTGGGAAACTCCAACTCCCATTGTCATTATGACACAGCACTCCACAGCACACAAGTGTTCACTGCACACTGCACACAACAAAATTGCATTTATGCTTCACCCGTGAAAAGGGGCTGCCCTCAATGGCACCCCTGGGGAGCAGTGCGGTGGGACGGTACCATGCTCAGGGTATCTCAGTCATGGAGGAGGATGGGGGAGAGCACTGGTTGACCACCAACCTGGCGCCCTGGGAGTCCAACCGGCAACCTTTGGGCTGCAAGTCTGACGATCTAACCGCTTACCCATGACTGCCCTTGTTTCATGTAGGCAGGTGCGGTCCTATTTTGCATTTTTTTTCCGCCAGTTTGTTACTGCAATATTCCTACAAACTTCAACAATGAAACTGGAACGCTTGGAAGCAAGCCAACCAAAATACATGGAGATTGGGCAAAATTGCCTCATTACAACAAGCATGAATATCTTGGCCACTAATCTGCTTTTTAAGAATTGCAAATGATGCACTACTACGTCTGCGGCGAGGCGAGAGGGCCAGTTTGGGCAAAGCTGGCAAGGCGGTCACCGCGGAGACGACCAAGGCTAATTAGTGCAACACAGTGCCCTGATTTTAATTGCTTTCTAAGGAAGGAAGGTGAGAGAGACGGAGAGAAAGAAGATGGAGCGATGAAGCTTGAAAAAAAAGAGGAGAAAAAAGAAAAAGAAAGGAAAAAAATAAGATAAATCGGTAGAGTGACAAGCAGCCTGCCATCTGTTGGCATCATCAGAGCCCAATCATGGCTGCCTGTCTGCCTGCCCAGTCCTGAGAGCTGGCCAAGTTTTGCTCCTGGCCACGACTGCCCAGCACATGCTTGGGAATGCTGTCCGCAGCAGTTCCACGCTCCATTACAAATGGCCATCTGAACAGGTTTTTTTCTTTCTTTTTTTTATTTTATTTTTGGCTCTGACATGATGTGTCCCTGTTTTGGTCAAATTGAATTGCTCTTCCTGAGTCCCCAGTCAAGGACTGACACAGGCTGTCACATGTTGCCTGCCGCAGTGGTGAGTGCCTTCATCTCATCCCAAAGACATTATGACACGTAGAGCATGTGTTTAAGGACACGTCAGTGCATATGACATTGGTGGTGATGAAATCAGCTGACAAGATGCATTGACAGCCCCGTCGGTACTGATGAAATCCGGCTTTGAGCTAAATGTGTTTCTCCTTTTTGAGACATCAAAACACATTTCATGTTGAGAATTCAGAATGTTTATTCGTTGCCCTTGAATGGAATACAAATATTATGTAAGACTGACTAAAGTCAACACTGTCATTTTCTTCAATTATCTAAATACTGCAATCACAGTGTTTTTTTTCCAGGATATGATATATCAATGTTTTTCACAGCAGCTGTTGCTGCTGCAGCTTCTTTGAAGTCCATGTTGAATTAAAGTCCATTGAATTTGAAGTTTATGCTTTCTGTCATTTGTGGAACTAGTTTCTACAGTGAAATCCTTCATTTGCTGTCCACTTGAGAATGACTAGTCTTGAAAGTGCCTTGGAAAAAAGTCCACCCACATTGGCACAAATTGCCACTAACATACCCATTACCATGGCATTCAATCATTTCAAGACAGAAAGATTTGGGGAACCGCGCAATAGATTTACCACATAGGAAACAATCCACCATGTTTCTGAGACTGTAAGGAGCAGTTAAAGCGCTCATACAGTTGACATGCCAAGTGGCAAATCGGACTACTTCTTTTTCCAGGGCGAAAGTTTGTGTAAGCCAGCGAATCTGGAATTAATGACCTAGAACTGTCAGCTCTAGTATTCTGTAGTCCGAGGGAACCCTTTCCCGCTTCTTCGCCACACAGGCAAGCTGAACTGGCCACACACAACCACACACACACACACACACACACACACACACACACACACACACACACACACACACACACACACACACACACACACACACACACACACACACACACACACACACACACACAACCACACACACACACACACACACACACACACACACACACACACACACACACACACACACACACACACACACACACACACACACACACACACACACTGCAATTCTGCTGGGAAAGGGCGAAAGAGCTAAAGACAAAGGTTGGGTAGAGCAAGCTTTGTGACATCCAAAGGACAACATACATATGATGAGAAACTGTTTGAATTTGCCTTTCACTTTTGTCAGAATTCCACAGGCATTCGCTCAATCGCCAAAGCATTGTCACAGTGAAATTCACAGTGTCAGGTCCAACATTGCAATCTACATGACTCCCTGGCAGAAGAGACCATTAGTTTCAATGTGGCAAGCCTGGCTACTGTATAAATGAAGAATAAATACATACATAAATGAAAATAAATAAATAAAAACCAGAAATCACAGGCGGGGGGGGGGGGGAGGTGCATTATGTATCTACACAGCAGAGGCTACATTCCTATCTCCTTTCCATCAATATGACACAGCTATTACATGTAATAACAATAAATACTGTATCTACGATGGATCGATGAAGAAAAAACTATGCTTGAAAACAAGACAGTCAGGGGTCTATGGATACACCACAGAGTGCACGTACAACATACATACACCAATCCATGCGCTGTACTGCACGTACAACATACATAGACCAATCCATGGGCTGAACCGCACGTACAACATACATAGACCAATCCATGCGCTGCAGTACCCTTGTTAGCAGAACCCTGGGACGCAATACAATAGCCTCTTAACCCTTTTTGCTCCAGCATCAGCCGGATAACTAAGAGCCTATAGAGCACCTAAGAGCCGGCGCCATTGTAGCTGGATTGGCCATGGGGCATACAGGGCATTTGCCCGGTGGACTGTTGATGATTTTAGCCTAGCCTTCCTCTTAATGGTATCAGTCCTTATGCAGCTACAGCAGGCCTCTTCGAGATAGACAGATATTAATGAAGCAATTTGGCCATTAGGGTCAATAAAAAGCTCATAATAGATTCATAAAATTTGGTCAAAGGCTGCATTGTCTCTTTCAATGCCTGGCGGACCTAGCCTGGGTGAAAGCCGATTGTTGTCTCTGTGACAGGGTCGCAAAAGCATACAAATAACAAAACAAAAGTGCGAATAGTGTTACCTTAACCAATCAGTAACAGACTTCGCGGATGAGTTCTGCATCCCCACTCTCAACTGTTAGCTGATTGGCTAAACAGTGAGCGAACCGAGCTAGGAGGGTTTCGCCTGACTATGTGCAGAGGCAAAATCTTTGGGTGGAGCACATAGCATGCCGTCGCCAGGCTATGGTGGAACGGTCTTAGCTAAAAAAAAAAATGCCCAGCCTGATTTTTCAGCCCAGTTCAGCCCTGGTCTCTATTGTTGCCTCGCTGCTTTCAGTCGTGCTCTCTCCACATCTGAGCCTACTCCGCCACTCGAGCCCTTGTCTTTCATCATCTGTTGCTACACGCTGACCTCTCTTCCTTTTACCCAGCGCGCTGCTCTTTCGCTTCCTCGTGCCACTTTTAAGCGTCTTTTCTGCTTTTTTTCTCTCCCCCTCCGCTTTCGAGTGCTATACGCTTTCATCTTGTGTGGCAGACAAAGAAAAAAAATAAACAGCTCCCACAGGCTTTCTGGAGGAACTCATTGTGTGCGGTTACATGCAAACACACCTCGGCACTCGGCACATAGAAATGTACACACAAACACACACACTTGCACGCGCCGCACACGCACACATACACAAACACATCACTCCCATGCATCTGATTTTCAATGTTGAACATCCTCCTTCTGAGATCAGCGTGTAAATAAATTATGAGCCATGCTAATATACTCTATTGGATGCCTGGTTCTCATATGCTGGTTTGAATGTGCTGCCGCTATCATTACATCTCCCCACAACGCACACTGACAAACATGTACACACACACACACACACACACACACACACACACACACACACACACACACACACACACACACACACACACACACACACACACACACACACACACACACACACACACACACACAGACACACACACACACACACACTCAGACGCACACACCTACTGATTCCTCGTGTCAGCTTTTTTCCCTCAGTATCCTGGTTGAGGTTAATTGGATGAGGGGGAAATTGTTTTATTGACGAAGGCACATCATTCAGCCCCGACCGACCTACATAACGACTTATCACAGCGCCGCACCTCGGCAAATCCCACAATCCATACTGCTGAGCCAAGAGATGCCCTCCCAACATGGAAACACACACACACACACACACACACACACACACACACACACACACACACACACACACACACACACACACACACACACACACACACACACACACACACACACACACACACACACACACACACACACACACACACACACGCGCGACACACACATACTGTAGATGCTTCGCCTGAGTCAAATGCGTTAAGCTTGTACCAACTTAAGATATTTCTTACTCCGAAGATTGGGAGGACACAGAATCCAAAGATCAGACCAGCAATCACGTGGTCTCATCAATCATGTCATAAAGGTCAGTAAGTGGGCCCTTGGACACTGCTATACCCTGACCTGCTTTCCCACCAGGATTTGGTTACTTAGTAAGATATTTACCAGATTATTTTTCTAGAAATTGTATGAATTCATTCTCATACTCATAGAGAGGTGTCTGACTTTAACTATGCCAGAGTCCATTCAGTAAACATCAAAAAGCTTCCTCAATAAAGTGTTTTCAGCTGTAATTCATGTCCATCAATAATGTGACAATCAATCGTCTAAGCACCATGCTCGTGAGAATAAGCCCCGTGCAACTCCATGTTGAGACGTCTTACTTTTCACCATCACTTCATATTGTCTGACATCACTAGCCTAGCATTTTCCATTGAAATTAATAATTAAGGTGATACCTCCTCACTTTCTCTTGTTATACTACACAACTCCATGTTCCCATAATCTGGAGAATGTGACAGAATCCAAAGTTCAGACGTCCATGCCATCGGCAAAGGTCAGAGCGTTTTTTGTGTTGCCCCATACACATTCCTCCATCTAGCCACCAGGAGTTCCAGGATTTGGCTGGTTAGAGCCATTATATTAGCAAGTCAATTCATGAAGACAAATATCTGCCTCTCCATGTCCCCTACTTAGTGATTGCAAGTGAAGAGTTCAGATGCAAAAACCCCTAACTCCATTTCTGAAGATCTGCACTTCTATATTTTTAGAGAACCCTGTTGTTGGTTTGGTTTACATTCATGTACTTGATAATACATATAAATAGTTATATTACATAAATAAAATAAAAAAATATGCAATTTAATAGCTTTGTATTAAATTAAAAATGAATTAAGATTATTTTTTGAAAAGGCACTTTTGCATCTGAACTCTTCATGTGTAGTGCCGTACTTAAATACTAGCACTACACTGCTACAACATTACTCAGAGCATTTAGGAATACATTACAACTTGGTCATTGCATAACAGTTAATTTGTATCAGGAGGCATGTCATAACAGATCAAGATGTCTACACTAATAATGAGGAGTAAAGGTGCAATGCCCCTAGGGGTTGCAACCATACCTGATAATCAAATTGTGGCTTTTACAGACAAGGTATTAGTTTGCTGTATAATGGAGGTGGATCAGAGAATATCTGAAGAGTTCAGATGCAAAAAACCCTAACTCCATTTCTGAAGACCTGCACTTCTATATTTTTAGAGAACCCTGTTGTTGGTTTGGTTTACATTCATGTACTTGATAATACATATAAATAGTTATATTACAATAAAATAAAATAAAAATGTGCAAATTTGATAGCTTTGTATTAAATAAAAATGAATTAAGATTATTTTCTGAAAAGGCACTTTCAGGGGGTTTTGCATCTGAACTCTTCATCTGCAGAAACACACGGCAGCAGCGGGTGTGTGTGGAGAAGGAGGAGGAGAGCTTCCACTCACCTTCCGCTGACGACAAAGCATGTCACCAGCAGCACCAGCAGAACGAGGCCCCCGGCAACAGAGGCAGCCAAGATGGTGGACTGATTAGGGTCGCCCACAGCCAGCATGTCTGGAGAAGAAGAAGAAGAAGAAGAAGAAGAAGAAGAAGAAGAAGAAGAAGAAGAAGAAGAAGAAGAAGAAGAAGAAGAAGAAGAAGAAGAAGAAGAAGAAGAAGAAGAAGAAGAAGAAGAAGAAGAAGAAGAGAAAGAAGAAGAAGAAGAGGAAGAGGAAGAAGATTAAGAAGAAAAAGAAGACTCTGATTAGAAACAGATGCTACATGTGGACGATTACAACATGGGTAGAATTCAGTCACATTAGAAACCGAAGTCGTAGATGCACTGCGACAAATTTTATGAGCTTATCCACCTTGTTAGCCATGGTTACAAGGGCGGCACCATGACTATTTTCTTTTTTGTTTATTTCTGATTGGTCGTGCTAAATGATTCACAGCTATGGAGGCAGCATAACCAGAACTACAAGACAATGAGAGTATGAATACGGCCATGCTAAATGCCCCGAGTGGAATAGGGTGGAAGTACAACTTGGAGACTTTTAAAACAGTTATAAATTACGGCTATAGAGGAACTGTCAAATATATATTTCTCACATCAGCATTTCTTGAGATCAGTGCTATGCATTTGATGTACTGTACGTACATTGTTGACAGGGCGATATGAATAACATTGAATGAAAACAATTGCATGACAAATTATTTTTGGCTCTACTTTATAAGCATTGTTAGCCATTCCAATCCAACCAAACACCATTCAGTTTTAATGAAAGTATGATGTGAGTTTTGCATTGTCGTGTACGGCAGAGTATCAGTGGAGGTCTGGAGCAGAGTTGGGGAAAATGTGCACAAAGGCAGCAGAGAAGAAAGCCAAGCTAGATGTTTACAACTTCAAACAATCTGCAAATAGATCAGCGGTGGGTTGACAATTCATCCAGACGCACCTCTCTCGCTCTCTTTCTCTCTCTCTCTCTCTCTCTCTCTCTCTCTCTCTCTCTCTCTCTCTCTCTCTGTCTCTCTCTCGTAATTGAACCGTCTGCCAAGATAAAAGACCCCCCCCCCCTCCATTAATGCTTCACAGTGTCAGAAATGTGTGTCGCCTGGTCTGGAGATCAAATCTACCCTTTTTCTTGAGGTATCACTCATCCAGACACAGACAGCTTTTTAATGAGGAAAAGAAAACCGCCACTCCACATCTAATCAGATGCCCCCCTTTAAGAGGCCAACAAATAAATAAAGGGCATGAATATGAATATGAATATGAATATGAATATGAATATGTAGGTATCTGAAGGCAGTCGCATGAAAGCAGAGTCCTTGTTGAGGGGCTTATTACTTTTCTAGCTGTTGTGCGGGGGACACAATGAAGGTGGAGAGGCATGCTAAGGCTTGGCATTAATTGCTTGGCCGACGGTCTGAACAGCGTGTGTGTGTGTGTGTGTGTGTGTGTGTGTGTGTGTGTGTGTGTGTGTGTGTGTGTGTGTGTGTGTGTGTGTGTGTGTGTGTGTGTGTGTGTGCGTGAGAGAGAGAGAGAGAGAGAGAGAGAGAGAGAGAGAGAGAGAGAGAGAGAGAGAGAGATAGAGAGAGAGAGAGAGAGAGAGAGAGAGAGAGAGAGAGAGAGAGAGAAGGAAAGATGGAGAACAAACAATTGAGGATTTTTAATGACACCTGAATAGCAGTGCCTGTGGGCTTAGCAGAATTCACACATACAGAGAGAGAGAGAGAGAGAGAGAGAGAGAGAGAGAGAGAGAGAGAGAGAGAGAGAGAGAGAGAGAGAGAGAGAGATTCACACACATAAAAGAGGATTTACTCATCCCATGCACACCTGATTCCAAAGACAAAAGGCTAGGTTGAGGCTGACTTAGGCAGGGGGCAGAGAGATAAGACACGCTGAAACAGAGAACGGCAGCATGTCGCCCTGGAGATGAGGGAGAGGATCAAGGGGGGGATTGAACCGAAGATTGGATTGGTTGGCGGAGGGTACAGATGATTCTCTGGACACTGTAGTGATGTGCTGGTGCACTGACGCTCATAGGAAAATTAAAATGCAAAAACACGCACATCCACCTGAAACGTTATTGGTGCTGAACATGCATTAATTAATAGGGAGGCTCAGGATGAGGTCCAGGGGGGCGTTTCTTCAAAAAAGGTTGAGAACCACTGATTTTGGTTTTTGGGTTTTTTTGTTCTTTTTTTTGAAATGCAACCAAGTGACAAGTGGCATTTCGAGATGACTGAAATGAAAATGTGTTTGCACTGAATAAAATATCATGTTTTAGCTGCAGTGTACCCCAGCTCCGGCTGTCCAACAGTGAGGCAAATTCCCGCTGGATCATGCATAGAACTTACTCCTGACGAATTAATTCCTGCTCTAACCTAACCCATTCATTGCTTATTTTACAATGATGCTCACCCTCGTGACTCGTCTCCAGCTCAATCTCGCCACCATAGTTGCCATGGCCACCCTCGGTACGGGCGCGCACGCGGAACACGTAGGTCGTTCCGGGCTTGAGGCCGTCCACGGTCATCACGTTGGCCTTGGTCTTCAGCACCGTGTAGTTCTGGTCTCGCTGATTCTGAGTCGAGAAAGAGAAAAGAGTAGAGAGTAGAGAAAGAGAAAAACAGAGATCATAAGGTCAGATTTTTTTTGTTTTGTTTCTTAAACACTTCCATGACAGCATTTATGCATTCAATAACTTTGAGTAAAGGTTGGGATCGGATGCATGTTTGTTAACTTTAAAACTGAATGGGCATACAATATGTTACAGCAATTAATCCAGGAATTTAGCCAAACCATCATCCCTGATGATGGTCTGAACGTGGAAAGTAGTAACAGTTTGCACTTTTGTTCTCTACTATGCATTAAACGTATTGACTTTCGAATTGGCGTAAGTGGTGTGCCAGCTCTCCTCTGAATGAGCGCCATTACTTTTAGAACAATGTGTGCTGGGAAAAAAAGAGACCCAGGTTAGCAAAGAGGAGGGGCTTGAAGGGGTGGGGGGGGAGTGTTGAGGGGTGGTCAATATACATTACTCTCCCCTGACCAAGGATTAAAGGCAGCTCTGAATAGGGACGAGGGCATGTTATTGACTAGCTTTCCTCATCCATCAGGCCCATCACATTCGATCAAACAAGTGTTGAGCGGACAAATTCCAATGATTGGCCTTACAATCCATCACTGATTAACAATTGGCTTCAACGGCCGGGCGGCCGGCCGGTGGGTTTTGTCGGGCTAGTCCGGCCTCGGCCTTCTTTAGTGCTCGCTCAAGCACCTTTGCTTTATCGTGACATGCTAATGCTATTATGGCTAATCACTACGGCGGTGCGGATAGCTGATGAATGGCGGTTGAAGGAGCTAAATAACGACAATGGAAAACGCTGACCGCTCATGTCGTCTTTTTTCCCCCCTTTTTCCGAACAGGAGGCAATTTGTCCCCAAATGTGTGTCCTATCACGATCGGGCTATTGAACACCATCTAGTGTAATGGAGAAAGAAGGCCAAGGCTGCTTAGCTTCTCTCGGTGACGGGCGGGCGTTAAAAAGTTATGTCCTGTGAAATAGATGTTGTGGCCAGTGTTCCTGTTGCAGGTCAATGAGCCATGAGTAGTTTGCACAGTCCAGTGCACTGCTTCCTCTATTTTGAACATTTGAATTTGTATGCCAGGTTGTTGCATTTAGATATGACAAAATTTGATGATACGAAATGATTAAGTCGTAGAAATAAAGACATGAACGCGTATTGTCCTCCCTCACCTGACTACATTTGGCTTTATGTTTATCACTTCAGTGTTTATATTCATCTTTCTCATCTTTTCATTTTCATTGCATGCCATCTGCATGACTGGAGATTTTCAATGCCTCTATCTCCTCCTTGTGTATATCCATCACCCCCTCTCATAGTCAGGGGGTCACTCAAGCCAGGCGTGTATACACGCACGAGAGAGACAAATGGAGGTGGATGGGGTGAGCACGCTGGAGCGTGTGTATGAGACATGAGGCATGGAGCCTCTCACCTGAATACATTCATTATTTATGTTTATCTGTCCAATATGTTTATTTTTATTCTCCTCTTTTCATTGCCGTGGCATGCTGTCTGCATGAGTGACGCATTTCAATGCCTGTATCAGCCTCCTGTCATTGTCAGGGGAGCACTCAAGCCAGGCATGTGTATACGCTGCGCGCGCAAGAAAAATGGAGGTGTTTTGCAGGCTTGGGGCTTCGCGAGGGGGACCGAGCCAAATGGCCGACATCAAACAGGCCGCACTCCCAGCAGCACAGCAGCCCCTGCCAATCCACACCATCTGTGGCCATACACCCCAATCTACTCTCCATCCCCAGCCCAGAGACTTCATAATATTGCGCATACATCATAATCATCATTAACCCTCCCAGCTCCCCCTCTCTCTCCCTCCCCTCAGCAACCAAACAACCCCTCATCCCTCCATCCCCCCACCTGTCTACCGACCTGCACTGCTGCCCCTCTGCACTGCCACTGGCTGAACTGTGCTGTGCCCCCTTAACAGGTTAAAACATTATATAAAATAATAACATAAATAATGAATTCCCCCTCCCCCTTTCCTCTTACCACCACGAACCAAACAGCTCCCTTATCCCCAACCCTCTACTGTTGTGCTCTATGTGTACAGCCACTCTGTTTCACTATCGGCATACCTGTGTTGAACCCCCATAACAGGTTCAAATATACTATATATACGTATAAATATATATATTAAAAATAATCTTGTTCATCATTAACCCATACCACATCCCTTCATCAACACTCCTCAACCCAAAAGCCTCCATCCAAAAACCTCCACTCCACTCTGTAATTAGGCTACAACAACTGTGAAGGTCCCCTTAGTAAAAGGCTGAGAATAATAAGAACATGATTGAAAAAAAAGAAAGACATAAAAACTTATGTTTGACTGATGAAAGACGGCACGGTATTTGGGAGCTGTGAAAAAAAAGTGTCTAATGATGCAGCAGGAGGGTTCAGGCAAATATGCGTGAGCTTCGCTTTGGCCAGGGCTGGACTGGCCATCTGGCATAGCGGGCATTTCCCGGTGGGCCTCGCACCCTTGTGGGCCCCTATTTTCAGAAATGTAAAAAAGTCCGTTCTGCGCCACTAATTATGAGGGGGCCCTTAAAGCCAAAAGTGCCCGGCCCTATCTCTCCCCCAGCCCAGCCCTGGCTTTGGCGGTTAATGAAGGAGTACTCCACACTGCTGCTACGCTACACATTTAGCCAGCCCGGCAGTTGGTCATTACAGGCAAGGAGTCATGACGTTGCCGGTAGCCGACACGGGGTAATGAAAAATGAACGAGAACATCATTTAATCATGTTTCATGAAAATTAAAGATGGCTCTCGGGCTGTGGACCTCTCTGGCTCGGCTCATGCAGCCATGAGTGAGAGGGTGGTGGTGCGTGCTCTATTTTAGCAAATACAGATTTGCTTGAGCACAGGTAGATAGTAATGAACCCTCAAGACACACACTCATCACATACGCAGGCACGCAGGCACGCAGGCACGCAGGCACGCAGGCACGCAGGCACGCAGGCACGCACGTACACACATATTTAGACATATCTACACACCCAGCCCCAGTTATCTGTCCACATCTTCACTCTCCCTTTCACACATAAACATAAAGACCTTAAGTCTTCATATTTATTCCCTAAAACACACACACACGCACGCACGCACGCACGCACGCACGCACGCACGCACGCACGCACGCACGCACGCACGCACGCACACACACACACACACACACACACACACACAGTAAAAACTCCTGGCCTCCTCGGCATAAACAAGGAATTCCCCAAGGTGTGATGAAATACTAGGCCATGCTGGCTCACGGCCAATTAGGAGAGCCCTGCAAACAGGAAGGGCAGAGGGGTCAAGTAAGGAATAATGGTGTTCCATTAGGCTCCGACACGTCACGGAGAGAAGACATGACCTACTCACAGGCAGACAGAGATGGAGAGAGAGAGAGAGAGAGAAAGAGAGACAGAGAGAGAGATGGAGATGAAGATGAGAGAGACAGAGATAGAGAGAGAGGGAGAGAGAGAGAGAGAGATGGAGATGGAGAGATAAATATAGGGAGCGTTTACAGAAGAGACAGATAGAGAGGGAGAGATGGAAGAGAGAAATGTGTGAGAAATATAACTAGAGAGAGAGAGAGAGAGAGAGAGATAGAGAGAGAGAGAGAGAGAGAGAGAGAGAGATAGAGAGAGAGAGAGAAAGAGAGAGAAAGAGAGAGAGAGAAATGCAGTGATGGAAAGAGGGAAATGCTGAGAGATTGAGTTGGAGGAACAGTGGGTGTTTCATTTGCCTCTGACACGTCATGGAGCAGAAGAAGACTGACCTTTTCGTAGTAGGTGACCTCGTACTCCAGCACGCTCCCCTCCGAGGAGTCCGGGCCATGCCAAGCCAGCGTGATGCTGTCCTTGCTTCTCCTCTCCTTCAGCACCACACTCACTGTGGGGAGAGAGAGAGAGAGAGAGAGAGAGAGAGAGAGAGAGAGAGAGAGAGAGAGAAATAAACAACAAAAGGCAACATTAATCATGGGTAAGGAAAGACAGACAGACACTGAAAGTTTGAGATAGAGATGGAAAACAAGCACATAGTTTTGGAAAACAAGTATGATTAGGCCGCAAGAGAAATAGAGAAAAACCAGAACCGAAATAAGTTAGACAAGACAGGTATGGAAAGAATGAGACAGTTTGGGAGGGAAGATGGGCTTGGGGAACCAGAGAGAGATACAGAGAGGAACAGAAAGAATGGTGGAGGCAGAAAAGTTGCAACATTATGGGAAGGATAAGAGAGGAATGGGGAAGACATTGGAGACAGGGAGAAACAGAAAGAAATATAGCTGCAAGCAGCAATGCGGGGCCAAGCAGTAAAGTTGCCAAAGTCGCCACGGCAACAAAAGGAGCTGCAGCGCCCCCTTTGGCCCAAAATGTTGGCAATGTTGGTGTGCATTCCTCGGAGGGGAGTGTGATCACATGAACCAAGTTTAGTTTGAATCCGTTGAAGAGCTGCCGAGATATGAGCTCACTTCCTGTTACCTGTAGGTGGCGCTAGAGAGTTTGAGCTTGGGGTCTGGATTTTTTTGTGGGAGGTCATGGGATGGATTAGTATGTGTGCAAAAAATCCTAACAGAATTTGACAAACGATTGCTGAGGTATGACCTCACTTCCTGTTTCACCACTTTTACCACAATTTTGATTGGCTGTCACCCTCAAACGATAAGAGGTATCAAAAATTCTTTGAATACCCTAAAGCAAATCAGTGCCAAGATGAAGTGTACCCTTTTGTAGGGCATTCTGACCAAAATTGTGGGACAAGTAGCATTTTTATTGAATTTCACAAAATTCAAAATGGCGGAAATTTTTCTTCCGGTTGACATGAAGTCATATAGTGCGTTTGATTCGGCTTGACCCAAGGATTCTAGTGAAAGTATTATTTTCAAAATTAGGCATACGGTGTAAAAGCTACAGGCAAAAATGTAGCTAAAAAGTTGACCTGTTGGTGGCGCTACAGAGTTTGAGCTGGGGGTATAATTTTCTTTGTGGTAGGTCATGGGATGGACTACTATGTGAGTAAAAAATCCTAGCCTAATTCGACAAACGGTTGCTGAGATATGACCTCACTTCCTGTTTTGCCACTTTTACATCAACTTTGATTGGCTGTCACGAATAAACGATAAAAGATATCCAATATTCCTTAAGACCCCATGTGTAGCTCAGTCCAGAGATACTATATACCAAGTTTCGGGCGAATTGGTCAAAAATTGTGGGAAAAATAGCATTTTTATTGAATTTTACAAAATTCAAAATGGCGGGAAAACTATCCTGGCGGAAAATGACGTCATATGGTGCGTTGGATTCGTCTTGGCTCAAGGATTCCAGGGATACCAAGTTTATGAAAATTGGCCCAGCAGTTCAAAAGTTACAAGCAGAAATGTACCTGCAACTTTGACCTGCTGGTGGCGCTAGAGCGTTGGGACTGGGGACCTATAAATCGCTGTGGGTAATGCTGAGACTGTCCCTAATGTGTGTGCCAATTTACAGCATTTTCCTACCTACGGTTCTATGGGCTGCCATAGACTTGCTAAGGAGAGGAAAGAGGTGACATAATAATAAATATAGCTGCAAGCAGCAATGCGGGGCCAAGCAGTAAACTTGCCCAAGTCGCCACTGCAACAAAATTAACTGCAGCGCCCCCTTTAGGCCAAATCTCACCAATGTTGGTGTGCAATCTTGGTGATCATGTGAACCAAGTTTAGTTTGAACAGAGACTGCAGGGGCTGGGGCAGTGGGGCTTTGGTTGACACTTTAAAGCAATAGCAGAACTATGCACACACATAAGCTCTCGTCTCTTGTGTGTCCAGGCCCCCTGCCGAGAATGGTGTCAGTGAACGTGCGCAGCCGGTGCCAGAGGGGACAGAGAGATGAGAAAAAATCCCTCCATTCTTTCCACAATTTTGAATGGTTGCTGTGAGCTGATAGTTTTTTCAATCGTTACGAAAATCCATACCTGGGTGCAACATAGTGTGAAGATGACCTGTGTACCAATATTTTGAAAATTGGAAGTACGGTTCAAAAGCTACAGGCAAAAATGTAGCTAAAACTTTGACCTGTTGGTGGCGCTACAGAGTTTGAGCTGGGGATCTGATTTTTTTTGTGGTAGGTCATGGGATGGACTACTATGTATGTACAAACTCCCAGCATAATTCGACAAACGGTTGCTGAGATATGACCTCACTTCCTGTTTTGCCACTTTTACGACAATTTTGATTGGCTGTCACAGCTAAACGATAAAAGATATCCAATATTCCTTGAGACCCCATGTGTAGCTCAGTCCAGAGATGCTATATACAGAGTTTCGGACGAATTGGTCAAAAATTGCGGGAAAATTAACATTTTTATTGAATTTTACAAAATTCAAAATGGCTGGAAAACTATCCTGGCGGAAAATGACGTCATAGGGTGCGTTGGATTCGTCTTGACTCAAGGATTCCAGGGATACCAAGTTTATGAAAATTGGCCCAGCGGTTCAAAAGTTACAAGCAAAAATGTACCTGCAACTTTGACCTGCTGGTGGCGCTAGCGGGTTTGGGGTGGGGCCCTATAAATTGCTGTGGGTAATGCTGAGCCGGGCCCGAATGTGTGTGCTGATTTACAGTATTTTCCTACCTACGGTTCTATGGGCTGCCATAGACTTGCTAAGGAGAGGAAAGAGGTGACATAATAATAATAAGAACACCAGCTAAAACAGTAGGGACCTTCGCCAGCTTCGCTGCTTGGCCCCTAAATATAGCTGCAAGCAGCAATGCGGGGCCAAGCAGTAAACTTGCCAGAGTCGCCACGGAAACAGAAGGAACTGCAGCGCCCCCTTTGGTCCAAATCTCGCCAATGTTGGTGTGCAGTCCTTGGAGGGGAGTGTGATCACGTAAACCAAGTTTAGTTTGAATCCGTTGAAGAGCTGCCGAGATATGAGCTCACTTCCTGTTACCTGTTGGTGACGCTAGAGAGTTTGAGCTTGGGGTCTGGATTTTTTTGTGGGAGGTCATGGGATGGACTAGAATGTGTGCAAAAAATCCTAACAGAAATTGACTAACGGTTGCTGAGATATGACCTCACTTCCTGTTTTGCCACCTTTATGACAATTTTGATTGGCTGTCACTGGCAAATGACAAGAGGTGTCCAAAATTCTTTGAATAACCTAAAGCATATCAGTCCCAAGATGAAGTGTACCCTTTTGTAGGGCATTCTGACCAAAATTGTGGGACAAGTAGCATTTTTATTGAATTTCACAAAATTCAAAATGGCGGACTTTTTTCTTCCTGTTGACATGAAGTCATATAGTGCGTTGGATTCGGCTAGGCCCAAGGATTCTAGTGATAGTATTATTTTCAAAATTAGGCATACGGTGTAAAAGCTACAGGCAAAAATGTAGCTAAAAAATTGAACTGTTGGTGGCGCTACAGAGTTTGAGCTGGGGATATGATTTTCTTTGTGGTGGGTCATGGGATGGACTTCTGTGGGTGTAAAAAATCCTAGCCTAATTCGACAAACGGTTGCTGAGATATGACCTCACTTCCTGTTTTGCCACTTTTACGAAAATTTTGATTGGCTGTCACGGCTAAACGATAAAAGATATCCAATATTCATTGAGACCCCATGTGTAGCTCAGTCCAGAGATACTATATACCAAGTTTCGGGCGAATTGGTCAAAAATTGCGGGAAAAATAGCATTTTTATTGAATTTTACAAATTTCAAAATGGCGGGAAAACTATCCTGGCGGAAAATGACGTCATAGTGTGCGTTGGATTCGTCTTGGCCCAAGGATTCCAGGGATACCAAGTTTATGAAAATTGGCCCAGCGGTTCAAAAGTTACAAGCAGAAATGTACCTGCAACTTTGACCTGCTGGTGGCGCTAGAGTAATGGGGCTGGGGTCCTATAAATTGCTGTGGGTAATGCTGAGCCTAGCCCGAATGTGTGTGCCGATTTACAGCATTTTCCTACCTACGGTTCTATGGGCTGCCATAGACTTGCTAAGGAGAGGAAAGAAGTCAACGTAATAATAAGAATACCAGTTAACACTATAGGGGCCTTCGCCAGCTTCGCTGCTTGGCCCCTAAATATAGCTGCAAGCAGCAATGCGGGGCCAAGCAGTAAACTTGCCAAAGTCGCCATGGCAACAGAAGGAACTGCAGCGCCCCCTTTGGCCCAAATCTCGCCAATGTTGGGGTGCATTCCTTGGAGGGGAAAATGGGGAGAGAGACGGGGAGGGTAGGCAAAGGACCTGGGCTGGGAATCAAACCCGGGTCAGCCGCATGATAGACGAGTGCCCTACCGGTTGGCCATGGCAGGGCCTGTGCTGCCCTTGATTTATATTGAGTAACACATTTCCATTCCCTCTCAAATTAGTCTATAAAATATCAGCAAGTCATTTCTATACTTGAGAGGCTTGCTTTTTGGACAGCAATTATAATCCTCTGTGATCATTCTATTTAGTAAAATTGTTTATATGACATACAATATTATGGAAAAGAATCGGGAGCCTACTGAAAATAGATATGTCCTTGAAATCCTAAACATAAGAATCCTATAGGCTGCAATGTAATGTTGGCCAGCCTTTTGAGAGACTGGTCTGAGGAATTGGTGTACATAGAAGTAAGTGTGTGTGTGTGTGTGTGTGTGTGTGTGTGTGTGTGTGTGTGTGTGTGTGTGTGTGTGTGTGTGTGTGTGTGTGTGTGTGTGTGTGTGTGTGTGTGTGTGTGAGAGACAGAGGATCCAGAGAACAACAATGGTCTCTCTCTCTCTCTCTCCCTCCCTCCTTCCCTCTCTCTCCCTCTCCCCCTCCCTCTCCCTCTCCCTCTCCCTCTGTCTGTGTGTGTGGGGTGGGGGTGGGGGGGGTATGTGCAGGGGCTGGGGCAGTGGGGCTTTGGTTGACACTAGAGCAATAGCAGACTACGCACACACCTAAGCTCTCGTCTCTTGTGTGTCCAGAGACCCCCTGCCGAGAATGGTGTCAGTGAACGTGCGCAGGTGCCGTTGGCAAAGGGGACAGAGAGATGAGAAAAATCCCTCCATTCTTTCCACAATTTTGAATGGCTGCTGAGAGCTGATAGTTTTTTCAATCGTTACGAAAATCCATACCTGGGTGCAGCATAGTGTGAAGATGACCTGTGTACCAATATTTTGAAAATTGGGAGTACGGTTCAAAAGCTACAGGCAAAAATGTAGCTAAAATTTTGACCTGCTGGTGGCGCTACAGAGTTTGAGCTGGGGATCTGATTTTTTTTGTGGTAGGTCATGGGATGGACTACTATGTGTGTACAAAATCCCTGCCCAATTCGACAAACGGTTGCTGAGATATGACCTCACTTCCTGTTTCGCCACGTTTACGACAATTTTGATTGGCTCTCACGGCTTAAAGATATAAGATATCCAATATTCCTGAAAACCCCATGTGTAGCTCAGTCCAGAGATACTATATACCGAATTTCGGGTGAATTGGTCAAAAATTGCCGAAAAAATAGCATTTTTATTGAATTTTACAAAATTCAAAATGGCGGGAAAACTATCCTGGCGGAAAATGACGTCATAGGGTGCGTTGGATTCGTCTTGGCCCAAGGATTCCAGGGATACCAAGTTTATGAAAATTGGCCCAGCGGTTCAAAAGTTACAAGCAGAAATGTACCTGCAACTTTGACCTGATGGTGGCGCTAGAGTGTTGGGGCTGGGGACCTGTAAATCGCTGTGGGTAATGCTGAGACTGGCCCGAATGTGTGTGCCGATTTACAGCATTTTCCTGCCTACGGTTCTATGGGCTGCCATAGACTTGCTAAGGAGAGGAAAGAGGTGACATAATAATAATAAGAATACCAGCTAAAACAGTAGGGGCCTTCGCCAGCTTCGCTGCTTGGCCCCTAATAATAAATATAGCTGCAAGCAGCAATGCGGGGCCAAGCAGTAAACTTGCCAAAGTCGCCACGGCAACAGAAGGAACTGCAGCGCCCCCTTTGGCCCAAATCTCGCCAATGTTGGTGTGCATTCCTTGGAGGGGAGTGTGCTCACATGAACCAAGTTTATTTTGAATCCCTTAAAGGGCTGACAAATATAAGCTCACTTCCTGTTACCTGTTGGTGGCGCTAGAGAGTTTGAGCTGGGAATCTGGATTTTTTTATGTGGGAGGTCATGGGATTGACTAGTATGTGTGCAAAAAATAGCTAAAAGAATCTGACAAACGGTTGCTGAGATATGACCTCACTTCTTCTTTTGCCACTTTTACGACAATTTTAACTGGCTATCACCTCCAAACGATAAGAGGTATCAAAAATTCTTTGGATACCCTAATGCCTATCAGTCTGAAGATGATGTGTACCTTTTTGCTGGTCATTCTGACAAAAAATGTGTGACAAGTAGCATTTTATTGAATTTTACAAAATTCAAAATGGCGGAATTTCCCTTCTGTGTTTACATAACGTTATATAGTGCGTTGGAGTCGGCTTGGCCCAAGGATTCTAGTGATAATAATACATTTTACATTGTGCACATGGTTTAAAAGCTACAGGCAAAAATGTAGCTAAAATGTTGACCTGTTGGTGGCGCTACAGAGTTTGAGCTGGGGGTCTGATTTTTTTTCCCGTAGGTCATAAGATGGACATCTATGTGTGTGAAAAATCCTAACCAAAACCGATAAAGGGTTGCTGAGATATGACCTCACTTCCTGTTTTGCTACTTTTACTACAATTTTGATTGGCCGTCACGGCTAAACGATAAAAGATATCTAATATTTCTTGAGACCCCATACAAACCTCAGTACAGAGATACAATATACCAAATTTCGGGCGAATTGGTCAAAAATTGCGGGAAAAATAGCATTTTTATTGAATTTTACAAAATTCAAAATGGCAGCAAACTATCCAGGCAGAAAAGACGTCATATGGTGCGTTGGATTCATCTTGGCCCAATGATTCCAGGGATACCAGGTTTATGAAAATTGATTCAGCGGTTCAAAAGTTACAAGCAGAAATGTACCTGCGACTTTCACCTGCTGGTGGCGCTAGAGTATTGGGGCTGGGGACCTATAACTCGCTGTGGGTAATGTTGATGCTGCCTCAAATATGTGTGCCAATTTACAGCATTTTTCTATGTATGGTTCTATGGGCTACCATAGACTTACAGTGAATTTTACAAAATTCAAAATGGCGGAATTTCCCTTCAGCGTTGACATAACTTCATATAGTGCGTTGAATTCGGCTTGGCCCAAGGATTCTAGTGATAATAATATATTTTACATCGTGCATATGGTTTAAAAGCTACAGGCAAAAATGTAGCTAAAATTTTGACCTGCTGGTGGCGCTACAGAGTTTGAGCTGGGGATTTGATTTTTTTTGTGGTAGGTCATGGGATGGACTACTATGTGTGTACAAAATCCCTGCCCAATTCGACAAACGGTTGCTGAGATATGACCTCACTTCCTGTTCCGCCACGTTTACGACAATTTTGATTGGCTCTCACGGCTAAACGATAAAAGATATCCAATATTCCTGAAGACCCCATGTGTAGCTCAGTACAGAGATACTATATACCGAATTTCGGGTGAATTGGTCAAAAATTGCCGAAAAAATAGCATTTTTATTGAATTTTACAAAATCCAAAATGGCGGGAAAACTATCCTGGCGGAAAATGACGTCATAGGGTGCGTTGGATTCGTCTTGGCCCAAGGATTCCAGGGATGCCAAGTTTATAAAAATCGGCCCAGCGGTTCAAAAGTTACAAGCAGAAATGTACCTGCGACTTTCACCTGCTGGTGGCGCTAGAGTATTGGGGCTGGGGACCTATAACTCGCTGTGGGTAATGCTGAGTTGGGCCCGAATGTGTGTGCCGATTTACAGCATTTTCCTACGCACGGTTCTATGGGCTGCCATAGACTTGCAGAGGGAGAGGAATGGTGACTAGAGAATAATAATAATGAAGAAAACCTACTAACTCTATAGGGGCCTTCGCCAGCTTCGCTGCTTGGCCCCTAAATATAGCTGCAAGCAGCAATGCGGGGCCAAGCAGTAAACTTGCCAGAGTCGCCACGGCAACAGAAGGAACTACAGCGCCCCCTTTGGCCCAAATCTCGCCAATGTTGGTGTGCATTCCTTGAAGGGGAGTGTGATCATGTGAACCAAGTTAAGCTTGAGTCTGTTAAAAGGCTGCCGAGATATGAGCTCACTTCCTGTTACCTGTTGGTGGCGCTAGAGTGTTTGAGCTAGGGATCCGATTTTTTGGGGGGGAAGGCATGGGATGGACTAGTGTGTGTGCAAAAAAAACCAGTAGAATCTGAGAAACGGTTGCTGAGATATGACCTCACTTCCTGTTTTGCCACTTTTACGACAATTTTGATTGGCTGTCACCTCCAAACGATAAGAGGTATCAAAAATTCTTTGGATACCCTAATGCCTATCAGTCTGAAGATGATGTGTACCTTTTTGCTGGTCATTCTGACAAAAATTGTGTGACAAGTAGCATTTTATTGAATTTAACAAAATTCAAAATGGCGGAATTATCCTTCTGCGTTTACATAACGTTATATAGTGCGTTGGATTCGGCTTGGCCCAAGGATTCTAGTGATAATAATATATTTTACATTGTGCACATGGTTTAAAACTACAGGCAAAAGTGTAGCTAAAATATTGACCTGTTGGTGGCGCTACAGAGTTTGAGCTGGGGGTTTGAATTTTTTTTCAGTAGGTCATAGGATGGACATCTATGTGTGTGAAAAATCCTAGCCGAAACCGACAAAGGGTTGCTGAGATATGACCTCACTTCTTGTTTTGCCACTTTTACAACAATTTTGATTGGCTGTCACGGCAAAACGATAAAAGATATCAAATATTCCTTGAGACCCCATACAAACCTCAGTACAGAGATACAAAATACCGAATTTCGGGCGAAATGGTCAAACATTGCGGGAAAAATAGCATTTTTATTGAATTTTACAAAATTCAAAATGGCGGGAAAACTATTCAGGCAGAAAATGACGTCATAGGGTGCGTTGGATTCGTCTTGGCCTAAGGATTCCAGGGATACCAGGTTTATGAAAATTGGCCCAGCGGTTCAAAAGTTACAAGCAGAAATGTACCTGCGACTTTCACCTGCTGGTGGCGCTAGAGTATTGAAGCTGGGGACCTATAACTCGCTGTGGGTAATGTTGGTGCTGCCTCAAATATGTGTGCCAATTTACAGCATTTTTCTGTGTATGGTTCTATGGGCTACCATAGACTTACAGTGAATTTTACAAAATTCAAAATGGCGGCATTTCCATTCTGCGTTGACATAACTTCATATAGTGCGTTGAATTCGACTTGGCCCAAGGATTCTAGTGATAATACTATATTTTACATCGTGCATATGGTTTAAAAGCTAGAGGCAAAAATGTAGATCAAATTTTGACCTGCTGGTGGCGCTACAGAGTTTGATCTGGGGTTCTGATTTTTTTTGTGGTAGGTCATGGGATGGACTAATATGTGTGTACAAAATCCCAACCTAATTCAACGAACGGTTGCTGAGATATGACCTCACTTCCTGTTTCACCACTTTTACGACAATTTTGATTGGCTGTCACGGCAAAACGATAAAAGATATCTAATATTCCTTGAGACCCCATGTGTAGCTCAGTCCAGAGATACTATATACCAAGTTACGGGCGAATTGGTCAAAAATTGCGGGAAAAATAGCATTTTTATTGAATTTTACAAAATTCAAAATGGCGGGAAAACTATCCTGGCGGAAAATGACGTCATAGCGTGCGTTGGATTCGTCTTGGCCCAAGGATTCCAGGGATACCAAGTTTATGAAAATTGGCCCAGCGGTTCAAAAGTTACAAGCAGAAATGTACCTGCAACTTTGACCTGTTGGTGGCGCTAGAGCGTTGGGGCTGGGGACCTATAAATTGCTGTGGGTAATGCTGAGCCGGGCCCGAATGTCTGTGCCGATTTACAGCATTTTCCTACGTACGGTTCTATGGGCTGCCATAGACTTGCTAAGGAGAGGAAAGGTGACATAATAAGAATACCAGCTAAAACAGTAGGGGCCTTCGCCAGCTTCGCTGCTTGGCCCCTAATAAGAATACCAGCTAAAACATTAGGGGCCTTCGCCAGCTTCGCTGCTTGGCCCCTAATGAAGGAAACAGGGGAGAAGGGAAGATATGTATTGAAAAGTTTTGGAATGCGCGAAGGATAGGAAAGGGAGATAGAGAAGAAAGAGGGAGGTAGAGAAGACATTGAAAAATGGGGGCAATTTGGATTTAGGGATAAGGAACCAGAGAGAGAGAGAGGGAGGGAGTGAGAGAGAGAGAGAGAGAGAGAGAGAGAGAGAGAGAGAGAGAGAGAGAGAGAGAGAGAGAGAGAGAGAGGGAGGGAGAGAGAGAGAGAGAGAGGGAGAAGGAGAGGAACAGTAAGAAAGAGAGAGGAGCAGAAAGAAAGGTGAAAGGTAGAGAAAACAGATATTGAAATGTTGAGACAGTTTAGGAAGAGTAGGCGGGAAAAGGGAGAAAGAGAAGCTCAGAGAAGAGACGAAAGAAAGAAGCATGAAGATAAGATATTTATAGAGCGTTTGGGACAGTTTTGGAGACAAACGGAATAGGAGTAAGAGATAGAGAGACATTAAAAAAAGAGGAACAAAATGGAAGGAGGATGTAGAGACGACAGTTATTGAAAGGTTGAGGCATTTTAGGAGGAGGAGGAGAAGAAGAAAGGTTACGAAAGAGAGTGAGAGCGAGAGAAAGAGAGACATATAGAGGAACAGAGAGGAAGGAAGGGGGCAGAGACGACAGATATTGAAAGGATGAGACAGTTTTGGGGATAAGAGAGCGATGGGGAACAAGAGACAAAGAGGCAGAGGGAGACAAATTGAGATTGATTTTCTTTACTTAGACAGGAGGATTAATTTCACTTCTAATTAAGGAGAGGTCTTGCAAAAAATAGAGCGCTGAAACTTATTCCTGTCTCTGCGTTCTCCTTTTTCACCACCCCTTCCTCTCTTTACTTTTTGTTTCCTCTCTTCCCTGTCCATTCCTCTTTATTCCCCTCCACCTGTTTTGGTTCTATCTCTCCATCTCTCTAACTCTCTCCATCTCTTTTTTCCCACTCTCTCTACTTGCCTGTCTCCAACCCTCTCTCTGGTTCATGCATTATGCAGTGCGTGTGGTGCCACGTATATCTCCACTCTGTCTCTCTCTCTCTCACTCGCTCTCTTTCTCTTTCTTTGCTCTCTCCTTCTCTCGGTCGCCCTTGCTCTCCCTCATTCTCTCTCGACCCCCACCCCACCACCCCACACACACATTTACACACATTCCATCTCTCTCAGTCTCTCAGTCTCTCAGTCTCTCAGTCTCTCTCTCTCTCTCTCTCTCTCTCTCTCTCTCTCTCTCTCTCTCTCTCTGGGCCTGATGGGTAATCTCGGGCTGTGTCAGCAGCCGTCACAGCCTCAGCCACAGCCAGGCGCTAGCATGGTTGCCGAGCGCTCCGTGGCCGGTTCTAACAGAAGAGCAGCCCAGCACTGTACAGGCTCTGGTCAACGCTGACAGGCAGGAGCAGGAGCAGGAGCAAGAGCAAGACAGGAAGACGGGAGGAGGGAGAGGGAACAAGAAAAAAAAGAGAGAGAGGAAGAGGAAAAGAAAAAGGAAATGAAAAGGGAGAGGAAGACAGGCAGGAGGAAGACAGAAAGAGAGGGAGAGGGAGAGGGAGACAGAAAGAGAGGTAGAGGTAGAGGGAGAGGGAGATGGAGAGGGAGACAGAAAGAGAGGTATGGGAGAGGGAGAGGGAGAGCAAGAAGCGGTGGATGTGAGAATGACACATCGATATAGAGCAGTGTTTCTCGACGGGGGCTCTACAGCTGGGGAGTCCTAGGGGGAGTTGAGAAAGATACAACTGAGAGGGGGCGGTGCTAAGTTGCTATTGGGGGGTATTAGTCTATTTCTTTTTTTAATAGTTAGGGAGGCGTTGACAGGCTTATCATGAGGTCAAGTGGGCTGTGGGAGGCTTATGATGAGGCCCAGGGGGCGTTCGTTCAAAAAAGGTTGCAAACCACTGATATAGAGGGATAGAGAGGGACAGGAAGGCATGAGAGATTGAGGGAGACAGGGCCGTA
>NC_085865.1:30868721-30871221 GCF_034702125.1 Engraulis encrasicolus | reverse complement strand
TGCTAACTACATTAGCTACTTTGATGTTTGCAATGCAATTTCCCATTGACGACCCAAGCTGCTAACTGGCTAGCAAGTATGATTTCGAGAAATGGACCCATGGTCTATCTATGCAGAAAACATTGCTAGCTACAAATGCCCTGCAATGTATACAAACACAGCAAGACAAAACAGAGCAAAACATTTCCTGCAGTAGGCGTGCATGGTCGAGGCTTTGTAGAAACCAGAGTGTCTGTGAGTGAGGAAAATATAACAATTGTAATCTGTAGGAAAAACATCACTAGCTACATATGTGCTGAAATGTACAGAAACATAGACAACACAGAAAGCAACACTCCCTGCATCCAAAGCCAAGGTCTTGTAGAGACCAGAGCAGCAGCAACGAATATACTGTAGTATATGGCACGACGATGAATTATGAATCAGCATCTATGCGGGAAAAATTGCTAGCTACATAGTACATCCTACAACGTGCACAAACAAGGTTAGACAAAACAGAATCCCCATCGACGAAAAAACAAGAATACATATCAGAGTATAATGCAGTGAAATATACAAAGAGTTGTGATGTCAGTGATAGATATGTCCTACAACGTAAACAAATCACAGTTAGAAAAAGAGACCACATCCAGATGGAAGCAAGTACACATGTTAGAGTATAATCATTTTCACGAGACACTGTGAAGTGTCCCTTTATGCACACGCTTGTGTAGTAAAGACTTTCTCCTGACAGTTCTGGTCGATGTGTGTGTTCAGTGGTTGTGACAGAAGGATAAGAATGTTTAAGAGGGAGGAAGAGTCTACTCCTCTCTCATCACATTCTCCTCTGAAGCGGAAGATGAACCGTACCGTACTCCCCACCCTCGCCTTGTGTGAAACTGTGTGTGTGTGTGTGTGTGTGTGTGTGTGTGTGTGTGTGTGTGTGTGTGTGTGTGTGTGTGTGTGTGTGTGTGTGTGTGTGTGTGTGTGTGTGTGTGTGTGTGTGTGTGTGTGTGTGCTTGTGTGTGTGTTGTCTAACAGGGTGTGGGTTAAGTGTGTTCAGTGATCAGCTGCCTACACAAGATAACGAATGAGTGCTTGAGTGTGTGAGAGAGAGAGAGAGAGAGAGAGAGAGAGAGAGAGAGAGAGAGAGAGAGAGAGAGAGAGAGAGAGAGAGAGAGAGAGAGAGAGAGAGAGAGAGAGAGAGAGATGCTGAGAAAGAGATGCCGAGAGAAAGATTCCAAGAGAGAGAGCGGTACCAAGGTAGAGAGAGAGAGAGAGAGAGAGAGAGAGAGAGAGAGAGAGAGAGAGAGAGAGAGAGAGAGAGAGAGAGAGAGAGAGAGAGTCGGAGAGAGAGAGATGTTGAGCGAGAGTGAGTGAGTGTATGTGTATGCATTAGAAATGCGCTCCGGAGGGAGAGAGTGCCTCAGACTACCCCCACCTCACCGCTGCCAACTAAAAGCCAAACCCTTTATTTTAGCAAACACATCTCAAACATGTCACTTCCCATCAGCCACAGCAGCTTGCCCAATGCACACACTCTCACACACACAGTTAACCAGACATACACACACTGATATAAAATGAGAGCGAGAGCGTGGGATACAGAGAGGGGGGAGGGAGAGAGAGAGAGAGGTGGGTAGAGGGTAACAGCAAGCAAGATGGAGACAGAGAAAGAGGTTGAGAGATCAGGCTGGTACTCTCTCTCTCTCTTTCTCTCTCTCTTTCACTCTCTCTCTCTCTCTCTCTGAGAAAAAGAGGCTGAACTTTAAACCTCCATAATGGCAACCCGCAGATGGGAGTGGGAACAGGTCTGTCTCTCTGTCTCGACTGTGCTGTGAAAGAGCTTGTCTATGTGGCTTGTCGCGTTATATTTTTCTCTCTCTCTCTTTCAGTCTGGTGCTAATCTGAAAGGGTGACTAAGTCGCACAGTGGGAGGCCGTCTGTAAGTAAAGTTCAGTTTTCCGCAAATAGCAACGTCAGGCAGGCAGGTGAGGCAACCTCCATAGCAGCCAGTCAGCGAGTCAGCTCTGCCATCTAATGCAGAACCGCCCCTGAGGAGAAAAGAGCACTGTCATCAAGCTAACAGTGCTCTTAACAGAGCAGACCACACAGTTGCTGATAACCTTGTTGTCACCATGGTAACAGGACTTAAGGGGTATGAACGCTGCCACAGAGTAATGTGTCATATAAGGCATAATATAGGCCTGCAGCATGGTGTTTGAATGACAGGCATTAACATGCCGCTGTGGGGTCCATCATCCTATTACTCGATAACATGACATTTATCATTTTCATATTCTTGACATGCACTTAGGTTACTGCAGCTGCCATATTGGAAAGGTAAATAGAGGGTTTCTTTTCTAAGAACAAAGTCTTGCTGTCTCACACCAAGTCTCTTCAGGACAATGCAACTGCTAGCATGCCTGTTGCTATGACAAGAGCTAATGGCCTAATCATTACTTTTACACACATCTAACTATAAAGAAAAACTATTGCAGTTTTCCATGGGAGCTTAGCA